>NC_057809.1:297343016-297369574 GCF_018294505.1 Triticum aestivum
ATAGTGATTTTTCGCAAAAAAAAAAGCAGCGCAAAAAGAAAGAGCGCAAAAAAAAAGAGCGAAAAAAAAAATTTCAGAGTGTGCTTTTCCCTTGTTTACGTGCCGCGCCGTGATTTTGTTGGTGTTCTAGGCTCGCGTCTCTAGCACAGTCTAGCCTAGGACCAGCACAGTACCGTCGTTGAGCGTTTATTCAACTTTGCATCTCTGAATTGATTATTACTGACCCTTTTTGCTACCATACTATAAGCCTTCCCAGCTCCACATACATCTACGTCGTGTGTTCGACTCTCCCTGGTAATCGCTCTATCCAAGCTTTGAGAGTTTTTGACTACAACGGTTGCCGATCACCGCCTGCTGCTGGGTAAGAACTGGTAAGAATTTGAGATTTGCTTGACGGATTTGTGATACACCACCACCACTTCTTAGTAGTCTGTAGGATCATATTCTTGTGTGTTTCTATTGCTGCTAACCATGCCAGGATCACAAGCCGACGAGATTGACTGGGAGAATTTATCAAACAAGGAGCTTCATGATAAGTTTCAGCAAATGATGACTGAACAGGTGCAAGATGTGCTGAACAATTTTGAAGAGGCCATGGAGAAGATCACTGGCCTTGAGAAGACGTTCGAAACAAAGCTCGATAACAGATTTAATGAATTGCTCGCGCGTCTTCCACCACCACCACCCGCTGCACCTAACGCACCTCTCCAACAACAACAACAACGACTACCTCCACGTCGCGAAATAGACCTTCGCCGAGCGAGCCGTGTTCCTCTTGCGTTTGGCCAAACTGTTGGTGCTGCTGTTGATACTTCTATGGCTCCTGCTACTGCTGTTGCTGGTACCCAGGAGGATGATGAGTATGCGGGCGATTATGAGGATGAGGTTGATCAAAATCAGATCTACGAGCAGCCACCAGCACCACCACCAGCAGGTCGACCTCGGGTATATATTCGTAATGGTAGGCCTGCACCACCACCTCAGGTACGAGATGATGTCCATATTCCTAAACTGAAATTGAATATTCCACCATTTGAGGGTAGATATGTTCCTGATATATATCTTACTTGGGAGTTAGAAACTGAACAACGATTTACATGTTTACAATATCCTGAGGAGAGACGAGTTGCTGCTGCTGTTTGTGCTTTCACTAGTTTTGCATGTGTATGGTGGTCTGAACATTGTAGATTATATCCTATTCCAACTACTTGGGCTGCTTTGAAAACTGCTATGCGTACGCGTTGGGTTCCACCATATTATCAACGTGAATTGCTTCAAAAATTGCAGCGTTTAAGACAAGGAAAAAATTCTGTAGAAGAATATTATCAGGAATTACAAACTGGCATGATTAGATGTGGTATTGTTGAGGAGAATGAAGCTATGCTTGCACGTATTCTGGGTGGATTAAATAGAGAGATTCAGACCATTCTAGACTATAAGGAGTATACTAATATCACTCGTTTATTCCATCTTGCTTGTAAAGCTGAACGTGAAGTGCAGGATCGACAAGCATTGGGGCGAACTAACTTTTCTGCAGGCCGACCTTCATCATGGACACCACGTGCATCTTCTACTTCAACTGCACCAGCACCTCCATCCGGTGCCACCTCCAGCCGTGATACAAGAAAACAGGCACAACCACCATTATCTGCCAAGAGCACACCTGCGGGGCCTGCACAGCGTTCTTCTTCTTCCATGGCATCAACAGGGCACACAAGTGATATTATTTGTCGTCGTTGTAAGGGAGGAGGTCATTATGCGAGGGAATGCAAATCTCCGCGTGTGATGATTGCTACTGCGGATGGTGGATATGAGTCCGCAAGTGACTATGATGAGGAGACATTGGCTCTTATTACACGTGAAGAACATGGTGGAGATGATTCTGATCATGAGACGCAATACATGGCTCCTGAAGACGCTGACAGGTATGAATGTTTAGTTGCTCAACGTGTTTTGAGTGTGCAGGTCACACAAGCTGAGCAAAATCAGAGGCACAATTTGTTCCATACCAAGGGAGTTGTGAAGGAACGTTCTGTGCGCGTCATAATAGACGGAGGGAGCTGCAACAACTTGGCTAGCATGGAGATGGTGGAGAAGCTTTCTCTCACCACAAGACCACATCCACATCCTTACTACATCCAATGGTTCAACAACAGCGGCAAGGTTAAGGTAACACGTACTGTTCGTGTGCATTTTAGTATCTCTACATATGCTGATTATGTTGATTGTGATGTGGTACCTATGCAAGCATGTTCCTTATTACTTGGTAGACCTTGGCAATTTGATAAAAATTCTGTACACCATGGTAGAAACAATCACTATACTCTTATTCATAAGGATAAAAATATTACTTTGCTTCCTATGACTCCTGATTCCATTTCGAAAGATGATATTAATAGAGCTAATAAAGCAAAACAGGAGACGAATAAGAGTGAAAATCAGATTGTGGCAAAAGAATTTGAGCAACAAATGAAGCCTAATAATAAACCATCTAGTGTTGCTTCTGAAATTAAATTGAAAAGTGCATGTTTATTTGCCACAAAATCTGATATTGATGAGCTAGATTTCAGCAAATCTGTTTGCTATGCTTTTGTGTGCAAAGAGGCATTATTTTCATTCGAGGACGTGCCTTCCTCTTTGCCTCCTGCTGTCACTAACATTTTGCAGGAGTTCGCTGACGTCTTTCCACAAGACGTGCCACCGGGATTACCGCCTATTCGAGGGATTGAGCATCAGATTGACTTAATTGCCGGTGCTTCACTGCCAAACCGTGCACCATACCGTACCAATCCAGAGGAGACGAAGGAGATTATGCGTCAAGTACAAGAGCTTCTCGACAAAGGTTATATACGCGAATCCCTTAGTCCTTGTGCTGTTCCTATTATTCTAGTGCCGAAAAAGGATGGTACATCACGTATGTGTGTTGATTGTAGAGGCATTAATAATATTACTATTCGTTATCGTCATCCTATTCCTAGGCTAGATGATATGCTTGATGAATTGAGTGGCTCTACAATATTCTCCAAAGTTGATTTGCGTAGTGGCTACCATCAAATTCGTATGAAATTGGGAGATGAATGGAAAACAACATTTAAAACTAAGTTTGGATTATATGAGTGGTTAGTCATGCCTTTTGGGTTAACTAATGCACCTAGTACTTTCATGAGATTCATGAACGAAGTTTTACGTGCTTTCATTGGACGATTTGTGGTAGTTTACTTTGATGACATATTGATTTATAGCAGATCTTTGGAAGAACATTTGGAACATTTACGTGCTGTTTTTATTGCTCTACGTGATGCACGTTTGTTTGGTAACCTTGGGAAGTGCACCTTTTGCACCGACCGAGTATCTTTTCTTGGCTATGTTGTTACTCCACAGGGAATTGAAGTTGATAAAGCCAAGATTGAAGCTATTGAGAGTTGGCCGCAACCCAAAACGATCACACAAGTGAGGAGTTTTCTTGGCCTCGCTGGATTCTATAGGCGTTTTGTGAGAGATTTCAGCACCATTGCTGCACCTCTCAATGAGCTTACAAAGAAAGATGTGCCTTTTCTTTGGGGTACCGCACAGGAAGAAGCCTTCACGGTATTGAAAGATAAGTTGACACATGCTCCTTTACTCCAACTTCCTGATTTTAATAAGACTTTTGAGCTTGAATGTGATGCTAGTGGAATTGGATTAGGAGGTGTGTTATTACAAGATGGCAAACCTGTTGCATACTTTTCTGAAAAGTTGAGTGGGCCTAGTCTGAATTATTCTACTTATGATAAAGAATTATATGCTCTTGTTCGGACTTTAGAAACATGGCAACATTATTTATGGCCCAAAGAATTTGTTATACATTCTGATCATGAATCTTTGAAACATATTAAAAGTCAAGCTAAACTGAATCGTAGACATGCTAAATGGGTTGAATTCATTGAGACTGTCCCTTATGTCATTAAACACAAGAAGGGAAAAGAAAATGTTATTGTTGATGCATTGTCTCGTCGCTATACTATGCTTTCACAACTTGACTTCAAAATATTTGGTTTGGAGACCATCAAAGATCAATATGTGCATGATGCTGATTTTAAAGATGTAATGCACAATTGTAAAGAAGGAAGAATGTGGAACAAGTTTGTTGTTAACGATGGATTTGTGTTTCGTGCTAACAAGCTATGCATTCCAGCTAGCTCCGTTCGTCTTCTGTTATTGCAGGAGGCGCATGGCGGAGGATTAATGGGACACTTTGGCGTGAAGAAGACGGAGGACGTACTTGCTACACATTTCTTTTGGCCAAAGATGAGACGGGATGTTGAGTGTTTTATTGCTCGCTGCACTACATGTCAAAAAGCTAAGTCACGACTCAATCCTCATGGTTTATATATGCCTTTGCCTGTACCTAGTGTTCCTTGGGAGGATATATCTATGGACTTTGATGAGGACACCAATACAATTGTTACACCCACAGCCCCTGCTGCTATACATACTGGACCAATTACTAGAGCTCATGCACGCCAACTAAATTACCAGGTACTTTCGTTTCTTGGTAATGATTCTAATGTTCATGAGAATATGATGCTGCCTAAATTGGATACATTTGTTTTGCTTACAAATGAAGGGCCTAGCTTGGAGAAGGATGAACATTGGAGCAAGAACAAGCATGGAGATGATGGCATGCGCAAGGGAAACAAGAACGGAGTTACAAGTGATGATTTCAGGACTTTGAAGCCACCATAATGGGTGCATGAAGCCTTGGACGAAATATACAAGATGCCACTTCATAAATCTCGTCCCGAGGCTATTTTAGGTGCTGCGTCACCTTATTATTGGGCCAGGCCCATGTAATTTCGAAATACATAAGTATAGGCTATTTTTAGAGTCTGTATGTGTGGGGAAACAAGAGATATGGTTGATTTCGGACCCCTCCACCAAGGGCCACGAAATTCCCCCCCTCTTCCTCCATATATACAGCCCTTAGGGCATCGTTTAGACTTTGGGTTTTGTTTAGATTAAAAGTTCGCCATAGCTGCAACTTCGCGTACTTCGTTTGTGTTCAACGACCAGACAAAGGCGTCACAGAACCCCACCTTGATCAATAAAGCTTTCATCTTATATTCGCAATATCCAGATTGCAATCTTAGTTTCTTGCTTGTTCTTCGTTTGCTCGCAGGAAACAGACCCTCGTGGTCAGGTTGATCGTGCTCCGGCGTGGTCAATAACCTCTCGGAGTTGGTTTAGCGATTGCTAAGGCGCGACGTCCTCGCACGTTCGTAGTCGGATCGTCAAAGTCGACTTCCACCAAAGCGAAATCCACCATCTCATCGAAAGACGGGACACCTTTGCCTTTATCATTTGGAGACCATCAAAGATCAATATGTGCATGATGCTGATTTTAAAGATGTAATGCATAATTGTAAAGAAGGAAGAATGTGGAACAAGTTTGTTGTTAACGATGGATTTGTGTTTCGTGCTAACAAGCTATGCATTCCAGCTAGCTCCGTTCGTCTTTTGTTGTTGCAGGAGGCGCATGGAGGAGGATTAATGGGACACTTTGGCGTGAAGAAGACGGAGGACGTACTTGCTACACATTTCTTTTGGCCAAAGATGAGACGGGATGTTGAGCGTTTTGTTGCTCGCTGCACTACATGTCAAAAAGCTAAGTCACGCCTCAATCCTCATGGTTTATATATGCCTTTGCCTGTACCTAGTGTTCCTTGGGAGGATATATCTATGGACTTTGTTTTAGGTTTACCTCGAACAAAGAAGGGGAGGGATAGCATATTTGTTGTCGTGGATAGATTCTCGAAAATGGCACACTTTATACCATGTCATAAAAGCGATGATGCTGTTAATGTTGCTGATTTGTTCTTTCGTGAAATTATTCGCTTGCATGGTGTGCCACATACTATTGTTTCAGATCGTGATACTAAATTTCTTAGCCACTTTTGGAGATGTTTATGGGCTAAGTTGGGGACTAAACTGCTTTTTAGTACTACTTGTCACCCCCAAACTGATGGACAAACTGAAGTAGTCAATAGAACGTTGTCTACTATGCTTAGGGCTGTTTTGAAGAATAATAAGAAAATGTGGGAGGAATGCTTGCCTCATATTGAATTTGCTTATAATCGTTCATTGCATTCTACTACTAAGATGTGCCCTTTTGAAGTTGTGTATGGTTTCCTACCTCTTGCACCTATTGATTTGTTGCCTCTTCCATCTTCGGAGAAGGTTAATTTTGATGCTAAACAACGTGCTGAATTGATTTTAAAAATGCATGAGTTAACTAAGGAAAACATTGAGCGCATGAATGCTAAATATAAACTTGCTGGAGATAAGGGTAGAAAACATGTTGTGTTTGCACCTGGAGATCTTGTTTGGTTACATTTGCGTAAGGATAGATTTCCTGATTTGCGCAAATCAAAGTTAATGCCACGTGCTGATGGTCCCTTTAAGGTGTGAGAGAAAATAAATGATAATGCATATAAACTTGAGCTGCCTGCAGATTTTGGGGTTAGTCCCACTTTTAACATTGCAGATTTGAAGCCTTATTTGGGTGAGGAAGATGAACTTCCGTCGAGGACGACTTCATTTCAAGAAGGGGAGGATGATGAGGACATCAATACAATTGTTACACCCACAGCCCCTGCTGCTATACATACTGGACCAATTACTAGAGCTCGTGCACGCCAACTAAATTACCAGGTACTTTCGTTTCTTGGTAATGATTCTAATGTTCATGAGAATATGATGCTGCCTAAATTGGATACATTTGTTTTGCTTACAAATGAAGGGCCTAGCTTGGAGAAGGATGAACATTGGAGCAAGAACAAGCATGGAGATGATGGCATGCGCAAGGGAAACAAGAACGGAGTTACAAGTGATGATTTCAGGACTTTGAAGCCACCATAATGGGTGCATGAAGCCTTGGACGAAATATACAAGACGCCACTTCATAAATTTCGTCCCGAGGCTATTTTAGGTGCTGCGTCACCTTATTATTGGGCCAGGCCCATGTAATTTCGAAATACATAAGTATAGGCTATTTGATGAGGACATCAATACAATTGTTACACCCACAGCCCCTGCTGCTATACATACTGGACCAATTACTAGAGCTCGTGCACGCCAACTAAATTACCAGGTACTTTCGTTTCTTGGTAATGATTCTAATGTTCATGAGAATATGATGCTGCCTAAATTGGATACATTTGTTTTGCTTACAAATGAAGGGCCTAGCTTGGAGAAGGATGAACATTGGAGCAAGAACAAGCATGGAGATGATGGCATGCGCAAGGGGAACAAGAACGGAGTTACAAGTGATGATTTCAGGACTTTGAAGCCACCATAATGGGTGCATGAAGCCTTGGACGAAATATACAAGATGCCACTTCATAAATTTCGTCCCGAGGCTATTTTAGGTGCTGCGTCACCTTATTATTGGGCCAGGCCCATGTAATTTTGAAATACACAAGTATAGGCTATTTTTAGAGTCCGTATGTGTGGGGAAACAAGAGATAGGGTTGATTTCGGACCCCTCCACCAAGGGCCACGAAATTCCCCCCCTCTTCCTCCATATATACAGCCCTTAGGGCATCGTTTAGACTTTGGGTTTTGTTTAGATTAAAAGTTCGCCATAGCTGCAACTTCGCGTACTTCGTTTGTGTTCAACGACCAGACAAAGGCGTCACAGAACCCCACCTTGATCAATAAAGCTTTCATCTTATATTCGCAATATCCAGATTGCAATCTTAGTTTCTTGCTTGTTCTTCGTTTGCTCGCAGGAAACAGACCCTCGTGGTCAGGTTGATCGTGCTCCGGCGTGGTCAATAACCTCTCGGAGTTGGTTTAGCGATTGCTAAGGCGCGACGTCCTCGCACGTTCGTAGTCGGATCGTCAAAGTCGACTTCCACCAAAGCAAAATCCACCATCTCATCGAAAGACGGGACACCTCCGCCTCTATCAGTTCTCCAGCAAGCGCATGCTCCATCGACGCTCCAGCCCTCGTCGAGCACCCAGTGTACTTCGTCAGCACGGTGCTGTGGGATGCGAGGGCGCGATATCCCATGCCACAGAGGCTTCTGCTCGCGCTCCTGGTGGCCTCACGTAAGCTGCGCCACTACTTCCAAGGCCACCCGATCAAAGTCATCTCAGCTTACCCACTTGAGAGGGTGCTCTGGAGTCCTAATACCGTGGGAAGGGTCGTCGAGTGGAATATCGAACTTCAGGCATTTCAGCTCGAGTTCAGCACAACCAGGGTCATCAAGGGGGCCTCCCTAGCCGACTTCGTGGCCGAATGGACCAATGTCTCGGAACCTGAAGATGGCAGGAGCCCGTCTCTCTCGCCAGGAAGTGAACTGTCGGATGGTTGGGTCATGTACTTCGACGGCGCCTTCGCGCGCCAAGGCGCGGGGGCTGGAGCCGTGCTCATCTCGCCCACCCAAGATAAGCTCTACTGCACCATGCAACTCTGCTTCCAGCGGGGCGAGAAGGTCTCCAACAACATTGCGGAGTACGAGGGTTTGATTGCCGGTCTCAAGGCAGTTACCCCAAGAACCTGGTGTCTCAAGGCGGCCTTGGAAGTAAAGTGTCTCACCATCAAGGGCGATTCCCAGCTCCTCGTCAACTTCTCCAACAAGGTCTACGAACCGAGGGACGAGCACATGGAAGCGTACCTCGCGGAGGTGCATAAGATGGAGAAGCAATTCTTGGGCCTAGAACTGCAGCACGTCCCACGGGGCACCAACAAGGAGGCTGATGAAATCGCCAAGAGGGCATCAAGGCAGTTACCCCAAGAACCCGGTGTCTTCGAAGAGAGACTCTTCAAGCCTTCGGTGACCCCTGTGGCCGCGGAGACTACATCAGCTCGAGAAGAACTCCCTCAGCCACCAGCCTCGGGAGCCCCCACTTGCGGCCCGGCCTCAGGAGCGCGCCTGCTCCTGGCTCTCGAGCCACAGGAGGGGTGCTGGACCGAGGAATACAAGGCGTATCTGGTGCATGGGAAGCTGTCGGAGAAGGAGGAAGACGCGGAGAGTGTGGCACGACAGGCTACGTCATACTGCATCCAGGACGGTGAGCTATACAGAAAACGACCAAATGATGTTTCCTTGAGATGCATCTGCAAGGAGCAGGGAGCGGGCTGTTGGCTGACATACACGGTGGAGACTGCGGGCATCACTCCTCGTCGCACACCCTGGTCGGCAAGGCGTTCCGCAGCGGGTTCTACTAGCCCACGACACTCAACAACGCGACCGAGGCCTGCCAATTCCACGCCAAGCAGATCCATCAGCCAGCTCAGGGCCTCCAGACCATACCGCTCCCGTGGCCATTCGCGGTCTGGGTGCTGGATATCCTAGTCCGTTCCCTCGAGCGCCTGGGGGCTACTGCTACCTCTACGTTGCCATCGACAAGTTCACCAAATGGGCAATGGTGGAGGCCGTCCACACCATCCCGGCCGGGTCCGCAGTTAAGTTCATCAAGGGCCTCGTGAGCCGGTTCATGGTCCCCAACCGCATCCTCACAGACAACGGTTCGCAGTTCACTAGCAATCTCTTCAAGACATAATGTCCTAACCTTGGAACGCAGATCTGCTACGCTTCGGTTGCACACCCCAGGAGCAATGGCCAAGCCGAACGCGCCAACACGGAGGTCCTCAGAGGCCTCAAGACCAGGACCTTCAAGAAGAAGCTTGAGGCCTGCGGCAGGGGCTGGCACGACGAGCTCCAGTCCGTGCTGTGGTCCATCCGCACCACCGCTACCAAGCCAACAGACGAGACCCCTTTCTTCCTCGTCTATGGAGCAGAAGCAGTTCTCCCTCACGAGGTCAGGCATCGCTCCGCGCGGGTCCTGGCATTTGATGAGACGCAGTAGGATGACATGCGAGGGATGGACCTTGTGCTGGGGAAGGAATGCCGCCATGAAGCCTCGCTCCGAGCGGCATGATACCAGCAGGCGCTGTGATGGTACCACTATCGCGGCGTCCGCTCCAGGAGGCTTTAGGTGGGTGATCTCGTCCTGAGGAGGGTGCTCTCCAGGGAAGGGCTGCACAAGCTCTTACCCATGTTGGAGGGCCCGTTTAAGATCGCCCGCGTCTCCAGGCCTGGCGCCGCGCACCTGGAGACGCAGGACGGGATCCCCATCCAGAACGCCTGGAACATCCAGCACCTCCGGAAGTTCTACCCATGAAGCAGGGCCTAGTGCCTGTGAAGGTCTCCGCTCGTGACACTCTAACATAATAATGAGTGGTGCTGTACATGCCCCGAAGTTTCAGGAGTGCCGTCCTCGGGCCTTGGGGGCTCCCTCCCATGTCCTAGTGGCATCACTAAGCTCTGCGATGGTGAGAAGACTAGACTAGGTGCCGGACGCGGCTGTTCATTTGCTTTCTGAAGTTGGCTTGCCCCTTTGACTTTAATGAAATTTGGAGTTCTGGCATTTCTTGTTGGTTTGGTTGAACCCCCTCTTCTTTCTGATTCTTCCCTCGATCCTTTGTTTCTTTGCCAGGGAGGGCGGTAGTTGCCCGGCGCTCTCCCTCGCACGCCCCGCGAGGGGGGCTAGATAGGCAGTACGCGCGTGCACACTTTCCTGGTCTCCGTGAGGTGTCCTCGTCTGAGCTTGTGGTCGGCGCATCCCCCTTTTAGTCAGTGCCCCACGGGTACCGCAACGCGGTGCGTTTGGCCATAACCAGCCCACACCTGAGGCTTTGCGCAAAAAAAGCTATGGATTTCTTAATGAACTTTTGCAGCTTTGCGATGTCACCCAAACCAACAGCGGGGAAGCCACACCGGGTACCCAGTGACGTGTGCGCTCATGAGGACAAAGCTGCTCCAGACGCATCGAGCCGAGTTACCCCCTCTACACCCGTATAAGGCATAGATCTCACAACACAACCCAGAAACAATAAACGCACCATAAAAGCAACATAAGCACCACTATTCATTACACGCCCTCGCAGGGCCCTGAATTTGTTTCTTACAATGCAGGGGAAAGGGAAGAAGAGGACAAGCAAAAGCGGCTCCTACAACGCCGCTGCTCACGAGGGTCGGCCCCGGACTCAGCCAAAGCCTTCCTCGCGCTTCACCGGGGCGCGACGACGGGATGACCCGCCACCATCCTCGAAGCAGGCCCGACGGCGTGGTGGCTGGTTGTAGCCGCCGCCGCCGCTGGAGCTTTCACCGGAGAAGGAGCTGATGTAGCTGGGCGAACCACGGGAGCCACTGAGGGGGAGGTCGCCCTCATGCTCGTCGCGGCCATCGCCAAGGCCAAGCACCTCTCCACCATCGTCGTCATCTTTAGGGCAGCATCCAGCATGGGGACTGTCTTCCTCGAACACCCTCACGAAGAGGGTCGCTGCACCGTCGTGCTTGAAGTGGAGGATGCACCGCCTACCTAGGTCACGCGTGTGGGCAAACGTCTGCTAGTCGCGGGCCAGGGCTACGTTGCCCGCGGCGGATATCTCCACCGAAACCCATGAGAAATGGCTACAGCAGCCGTCCGCCTGCAGCCAGAGGCCGCCAGCTCTCCGGAAAGTAAGTGCGGAAGCTGGAGCCAGGTGCCGACCGGGTTCTCCGTCCACACAATGAACTCCGGCAGTACCTCCACGGAGTGGAAGCGTGGTCGGGGAGGCCTTGCGACCACGGCGTGCCTACCCTCGTCAACGGGGCCGCATGCCCCAAGCGACTTCCACCGGGAGGAGAAACGCCACCTCGGACACCCGGAGCGGCACCGGACCCCGAAGAGATCCGTCCTCGACCACGGGGAGCCACAGCGGGGTCGAGGTGTGCTTGCGAGGGCGACCACGCCCCCTCTTGGGCGGAGGAGAGTCGGGCCCCTCTTGGCGAGCCTTTCCCTTCTCCGCGGTAGAGAACATCTTCATCGGTGCCATGGATGACGCTGCTAGTAGTTAAGCAAGGAAGAAGGAGCAAGCGGAGAAAGAGATGGGCGATGGGGGCTCCGCCCCCTCCCCATTTATAGCGGGAGAAGGCCCACCGATGACCCCCACGATCGCAGGTAATAATGGCTTTTCTGCATGCACCAGGGATTCGTCAAGTCGGGAAGTTGCCGAGGCAGCATGGGGAAGCGGAGACGCCCACGCCCCGTCAGTCGCCACGCGTCGATCAAGGCCGCAGGCAGTACGGGCACGCGGCGCTCCGCACTTGCCGCTTGTCTTCGCCTCAAAGCCAAGTTCGAGCGCGCCTTGGGCCCGGGGGCTACTGTCGGCGTTCTGGGAATGGGGGTCCCCAGACTTGCATGCCTGCGGCCCACGGCGTGGCTCCTCCAGCAGCCTGGTATGGCCCATCTTCACCAGCAAACACTCAAGACCCTCGGGAGGGGGCAAGCCTCGCGAGTTGGATGACACAAGACCTCCTCAGGGGAAGCCTCACCAGGCCGGCTCGCGAGGATAAGAGAGATCAAGGTGAGGGGCACCTCGTGAGGTTCTCGTGATGTGAGCCATGACGATGAAGGCCAGGCGGGTGCCAGGCAGGTGCCAGCGGGTGAAGAGCAGCAGTTGCCTCTTTTGTGCTAAAGGAGCAGGCGCAGACGAGGAGTCCCAAGGCATCAAGCAAAGGTTTCCATCTCGGTGCAACAAGACCAAGACCAGCAGGACAGAGGTCATCGCGGAGCCCACAATGGCGTCACCACCAGATCCTTTGGCAGACGATGACCACCTTTTGTCAGGATAGCTTCTACAAGCTGTCCCCCCTTCAAATTGGCCGTTCTGGGATCCCTTCCTGCCTAATATTTGGGAAGAGGACCAGGGCCTCTATAAATAGGACTAGCCACCACCATAGGAGGGGGGTCATTTAGATCATCCTCAACCACACAAGCTCACCGAGCTCAAGAACACCTCTCCTGAGGAGGTAGTTCTTCCCTTGTACTTGTTCATCTTTAGCCTACAAGGCAATCCACCACACCACACAGGAGTAGGGTATTACACCACATCGATGGCCCGAACCAATATAAACTCTTGTGTACCTTGTTCTTCGAGTTCGGCGAGCTAGGTTTGGAGATCGTTGCGAGAGCGTGAGCTGGGGGGAAAGATCTTCGTGCGCACCCCAGAGTTCGAATCTTGAGGGTTTTGCCGGAACCCGAAATATGACACATTGGGCGGCTTATCATCACGATTTTGACATGTCAATACTCCCTTTTTAGGCTTGATGTGATAAAAAATGACTAAGATGATCACCTCATGCGATTGGGTCACTTCCACTGTGATGGAGCAAACTCTAAATGGATATGTTCAAGTGGGCGTTTATCAACTAAAGATGTTATCCACTGGCAAGCTCCGGGGACAGAAGTTAGACCTCAGCCAAAGGAAGGCAAAGTCATAGTTTTTGGTGATCATATGAACCGGGGTTTCTCACCACCCGACTTAAAGTTCTTCCGCGATGTACTGCACTTCTTTCAACTTCACCCCCAAGATATTGGACCAAACTCCATTTCCAACATATGCAATTTCCATGTCTTTTGTGAAGTATACCTTCAAGAAGAACCCAATGTCAACCTTTTCGGAGAGTACTATTATTTGAACCGCTAGACCGAGTTTACCGACAGGCCCAACCTAGAACTTGGTGGAATTTCAATTCAAAGATGAAGAGATGCTATCTTCCCCTCAGCCGCACTTCCTAGTCACCCTAAGGACTGGAATCAGATATGGTTTTACTACCAAGACACATCTCCACCTGGAAAAAATCCTCTATCGGGTTTCCGCGACCACCGGCTTAGCCCAAAACATCCACTTCCAGACCGGATCAGCACAGCTGAATGAGCTAAGTATATGCCTACCTTTTCAAAGGTAAGAGCCTTGTAGCCAATGGATTAAACGGAGTTGATTTAGTCCAATGCTGGGTCACTTGGATAATCATACCCTTGAGCTGCCGGTCCGGCTTAATGTGTGAATACACTTGGGATGTTAAAAATCCACAGCGTCACTGTCAAGTGCGTGTGGAAGAGAAAGAGATCAATGAGATGGCTAAGATGCTGCTTGGGGAAAGCTTAGATAACTACAAAAATACGGGGTTGAATCCCTTCTGCACTCTTAACCCGGCTCTAGATGCAAGTGTTCAAGCCAATTTTCTTTATTCATTATTCGCGTAAACTGCACACTGCTTATCATCACTTGCTTTCTTCAGGCTGCCACTTCTTTCTGGAGCAAGAAACTGCAAGATAAACTAGCCAAAAATGCCAGGGCAAATGATGAGGACATCAATACCATTGTTACACCCACAGCCCCTGCTGTTATACATACTGGACCAATTACTAGAGCTCGCGCACGCCAATTGAATTATCAGGTACTTTCATTTCTTGGTAACGATTCTAATGTTCATGAGAATATGATGCTGCTTAAATTGGATACATTTGTTTTGCTGACAAATGAAGGGCCTAGCTTGGACAAGAAAGATGGACCTTGGAGCAAGTTCAAGCATGCAGATGATCGCATGCGCTAGGGGAACAAGAACGGAGTTACAAGTGATGATTCCAGGACTTTGAAGCCACCATCATGAGTGCATGAAGCCTTGGACGAAATATACAAGATGCCACTTCATAAATTTCGTCCAGAGGCAATTCTAGGTGCTGTCACCTTATTATTGGACCAGGCCCATGTATTTTCGAAATACTTAAGTATAGGCTGTGTTTAGAGTCCGTATGTGTGGGGAAACAAGACTTAGGGTTTGTTTCGGACCCCTCCACCAAGGGCCACGAAATTCCCCCTCTCTCCTCCATATGATGAGGACATCAATAATACCATTGTTACACCCACAGCCCCTGCTGCTTTACATACCAGACCAATTACTAGAGCTCGCGCACGCCAATTGAATTATAAGGTACTTTCGTTTCTTGGTAAGGATTCTAATGTTCATGAGAATATGATGCTTCCTAAATTGGATACATTTGTTTTGCTTACAAATGAAGGGCCTAGCTTGGACAAGAAAGATGAACCTTGGAACAAGTTCAAGCATGGAGATGATGGCATGCGCAAGGGGATAAAGAACGGAGTTACAAGTGATGATTTCAGGACTTTGAAGCCACCATAAGGAGTGCATGAAGCCTTGGACGAAATATACAAGATGCCACTTCATAAATTTCGTTCAGAGGCTATTTTAGTTGCTGCGTCACCTTATTATTGGGCCAGGCCCATGTATTTTCGAAATACTTAAGTATAGGTTGTTTTTAGAGCCCGTATGTGTGGGGAAATAAGAGTTAGTGTTGGTTTCGGACCCCTCCTCCAAGGGCCACGAAATCCCCCCCTCTTCCTCCATATATACAGCCCTTAGGCGTCGTTTATACTTTGGGTTTTGTTTAGAGTAAAAGTTCGCCATAGCTGCAACTTCGCGTACTTCGTTTGTGTCCAACGACCAGACCAAGACGTCTCAGAACCCCACCTTGATCAATAAAGCTTTCATCTTATATTCGCAATATCCAGATTGCAATCTCAGTTTCTTGCTTGTTCTTCATTTGCTCGCAGGAAACAGACCCTCGTGGTCAGGTTGATCGTGCTCCGGCGTGGTCAATAACCCCTCGGAAGTTGGTTTAGCGATTGCTAAGGCGCGACGTCTCGCACGTTCGTAGTCGAATCGTCAAGGTTGACTCCCACAGATACGATAGCCACCATCTCATCGAAACATCGGGACACCTTTGCCTCTATCAAGTGGTATCATATTTCCAGGTTGCTCGGTGAGATTTTCCAGTTTTTCGTAGTTTAGATCGAGTCTGTTCTTCATACCTACAGTCCACGAAAAAAAAGCCAAACAAATTAGGGTTAGTTCACCATATCCAAAAAAATCTGAGCCTTTGCATAGTCTTTTCAGTATTTTGCTTTGTTGAATTTGCGGTTGCATCGTCGTGTCTAGTTGCTGGTCTTAGAGTCTAGTCTTTTAGAGTTTCGAGTTTTGGTCATAAGTTGTCACGCCGCCGCCGCACCATCATCATCGCCCCTGCCAAATACCACCACCAATCCGTCTCCATATACTACCACCAATTCGTATCCATATACTACCACCAATCTGTATCCATATACCACCACCACTGCCATATCCTACCATCATATATCCACCACCAATTCGAGTTCCTTTCATATTAGGTTTGTTTTCTAGGTACGTCTAATTTCCGATTCGTGTTTCCTTGCCTGAGTAGGTTTCGAAAAAAAATAGTCAAAAAATAACCCCGGGCAATTTTTAGGCCAAAATTTTCACGGGCAAAAATATTTTTTCCCTATCCTATTTTTAGGCTGTTCTGAGTCTTTTGAGCCACGTGCCATCATAGTGATTTTTTGTCGCACTTTTTCGTCGTCGCTTCCCTAATTTCCGAAAAAAGTCAATTTTTTTACCATTTGAGGGTAGATATGTTCCTCATATATATCTTACTTGGGAGTTAGAAATTGAACAACGATTTACATGTTTACAATATCCTGAGGAGAGACATGTTCCTGCTGCTGTTTGTGCTTTCACTAGCTTTGCATGTGTTTGTTGGTCTGAACATTATAGATTACATCCTATTCCAGCTACTTGGGCTTCTTTGAAAACTGCTACGCGTACTCGTTGGGTTCCACCATATTATCAACGTGAATTACTTCAAAAATTTCAGCGTTTAAGGCAAGGAAAAAATTCTGTAGAAGAATATTATCAGGAATTACAAACTGGCATGATTAGATGTGGTATTGTTGAGGAGAATGAAGCTATGCTTGCATGTTTTATGGGTGGATTAAATAGAGAGATTCAGACCATTCTAGAGTATAAGGAGTATACTAATATCACTCGTTTATTCCATCTTGCTTGTAAAGCTGAACATGAAGTGCAGGATCGACATGCATTGGCGCGAACTAACTTTTTTGCAGGTCGATCTTCATCATGGACACCACGTGCATCCTCTACTTCCACTCCACCAGCACCTCCATCAGGTTCCACCTCCAGCCGTGATACAAGAAAGCAGGGACAACCACCACTATCTGCCAAGAGCACACCTGCCGGACCTGTGCAGAGCTCTTCTTCTTCCATGGCATCAACATGGCACACAAGTGATATTATTTGTCGTCGTTGTAAGGGAAGAGGACATTTTGCGAGAGAATGCCAATCTCAGTGTGTGATGATTGTTACTGAGGATGGTGGGTATGAGTCCGCTAGTGACTATGATGAGGAGACTTTGGCTCTTATTAAACATGAAGAACACGGAGGAGAGGATTCTGTTCTTGAGACGCAATAAATGGCTGCTGAAGATGCTGACAGGTATGAATGTTTAGTTCCTCAATGTGTTTTGAGTGTGCAGGTTACACAAGCTGAGCAAAATCAAAGGCATAATATGCTCCATACAAAGGGAGTTGTGAAGGAACGTTCTATTCGCGTCATCATAGATGGAGGGAGCTGCAATAACTTGGCTAGCATGGAGATGGTGGAGAAGCTATCTCTCACCACAAGACCACATCCACATCCTTACTACATCTAATGGTTTAACAACAGTGGCAGGGTTAAGGTAACACGTACTATTCGTGTGCATTTTAGTATCTCTACATATGCTGATTATGTTGATTGTGATGTGGTACCTATGCAAGCATGTTCCTTATTACTTGGTACACCATGGCAATTTGATAAAAATTATGTACACCATGGTAGAAACAATCAGTATACTCTTGTTCATAAGGATAAAAATATTACTTTGCTTCCTATGACTCCTGATTCCATTTTGAAAGATGATATTAATAGAGCTAATAAAGCAAAACAGGAGAAAAATAAAAGTGAAAATCAGATTGTGGCAAAAGAATTTGAGCAACAAATGCAGCCTAATAATAAACCATCTAGTGTTGCTTCTAAAATTAAATTGAAAAGTGCATGTTTAATTGCCACCAAATCTGACATTGATGATTTAGATTTTAGCAAATCTGTTTGCTATGCTTTTGTGTGCAAAGAGGCATTATTTTCATTCGAGGACATGCCTTCCTCTTTGCCTCCTGCTGTCACTAACATTTTGCAGGAGTTCGCTGACGTCTTTCCACAAGACGTGCCACCGGGATTACCACCTATTCAAGGGATTGAGCATCAAATTGACTTAATTCCCAGTGCATCATTACGCAACCGTGCACCATACCGTACCAATGCAAAGGAGACGAAGGAGATTATGTGTCAAGTACAAGAACTGCTTGACAAAGGTTATATACGCGAGTCCCTTAGTCCTTGTGCTGTTCCTATCATTTTAGTGCCGAAAAAGGATGGTACATCACGTATGTGCGTTGATTGTAGAGGCATTAATAATATTACTATTCGTTATCATCATCCTATTCCTAGGCTAGATGATATGCTTGATGAATTGAGTGGCTCTACAATATTCTCCATAGTTGATTTGCGTAGTGGATACCATCAAATTCGTATGAAATTGGGAGATGAATGGAAAACAACATTTAAAACTAACTTTGGATTATATGAGTGGTTAGTCATGCCTTTTGGGTTAACTAATGCACCTAGTACTTTCATGAGGTTAATGAACAAAGTTTTACGTGCTTTCATTGGACGATTTGTGGTAGGTTACTTTGATGACATATTGATTTATAGCAAATCTTTGGAGGAACATTTGGAACATTTACGTGTTGTTTTTATTGCTCGACGTGATGCATGTTTGTTTGGTAACCTTGGAAATTGCACCTTTTCACCGACCGAGTATCTTTTCTTGGCTATGTTGTCACTGCACAGGGAATTGAAGTTGATAAAGCCAAGATTGAAGCTATTGAGAGTTGGCCGCAGCCCAAAATGGTCACACAAGTGAGGAGTTTCCTTGGCCTCGCTGGTTTCTATAGGAGTTTTGTGAGAGATTTCAGCACCATTGCTGCACCTCTCAACGAGCTTACAAAGACTAGACGATGCATGCGAGCTTGAAATCGTCGTTCTTGAATTTCTTCGCGAAGTGCTTCCTCTTGTTCACGGGCTTGTTGGCCTCGGTCGGCAATGGCTTGACTCGAATTGCGTAGAGCTTGTTGCGCCGCAAGAGCTTGAGTGTCACGGAGTTGTTGTTCTCGACGTTGTGTCTCGGCATCTTGTGCAAGTTGGTGGAGATGCGCACGTTCTTCCTCATCATGTTGGCGTTGTTGTTGCTATTCACGAGCTAGCGCAAAGGCTTCTTCAGTTTGACGTCGTCGATGTTCTTGCGAGTCGGTGTCTCGAAGTGGATTGAGGTTTGCTTGACGCTCGTTGCGCGCGGCACGTCGAAGAGTGTTTAAATACGGTGTACTTGAGCCGGAGAGGGTAAAGTCAGAATGGTGACTTGAATGGCTCCTTCATGAAGTGGAAGAAGAGCGGTTGAGCAACAAAGCTTGAATCTCGTCCGTCCTTGCGTCATTCTATTGCTTGTGATCGTCGAGCTTGTGGTCGAAGTAGTTCCTTGTACGTTGCTCGGAAAGTCGCAAGTCGGCGGCAAGGTTGTCGATGCGTTCACTCATAGCTTGTTGCTCTTGATGCAAAGCACGTTGTGCACCAAAGAGATGACTCTTGATGATGAAGGAGTTCATGTCGTCGTCTTGCTCCATGAAGAGTGGGTTGGTATAAGTACTTGGCCTATCCATCATTCCAAGACAAATGTGAGTGGTAGAAGGAGAAGAATGAATACCAAATGTACCTTGACCGAATTTGAAAGTGAATCGATGATCACTCCAATGTAGGACAAGGAAATAGCCCAATTGGTACGAATTCTCATCGGTTTCTCACACCTACACAAGCAAAATCTTATGGTGGAGGTTGGTTAGGATGGTGGCACAATTTTTAATGTGAATGTAAGCAAGATTCAATAATGTTGGAAAAGATTTGCAAGATGCAATGTAACAAGTAGACCAAGCATATACGGTACATGGAAGCACACGCGCAAAAAGATAAGTGGGGTTATGCAACCAAGGGTGAGCCAAAATGTGGAAGCCACAAGAATGCTCTTGTTGCACAATACTAGAGAGACGCTATCACGATTGCACGATAGGCGGATACAAGAACTTGTGCACAACATACTTAGAAAAAATGCAACGACTTCTATCCCAAATATGTTTTATGCAAGGTGTTGCTATGATATGATCTAAGATGATGGAGTATGACAATCTTAATGTTGTATGATGCTATGGTTCTTGCTTGAAAGCTCTTTGCTTATCTTTCCTCTTTGCTTAAAAGCTTGTTTGGCTCTTTGATGTTTGAGCTCTTTTCTCATGCAATGCTTGACGAACCAAGATAGCAAGTAAGTATGCGGTGACAACTTTGTGACACAAGAGATGATACCAATATAGGAAACAATGATGTATGTATGTATGCCATGGGAAGTATGATCACTAATGTGCACAAGTCTCGTTGCCAGCAATACTCAATGGCTAGTCTCGATGGGTAAGCAACGCAAAGGAGTAAGGCTATGATGGCTATCAATGTAATGGCAAGAGTGATATGTCCAATACCAAGATGAGGTTACCGGTCTTGCTTTCGGTATGGTGTCAAAATGGTGGCATGAATACCAAGTCATAGTCGAGGTGGTCGTTGTTGATGACGCGTCTGTGGCGAAAATGAGCGGCGGTGATGTCGATGTCGAACCGTACCTAGATAGCCGAAACACAAAAGGATACGGTACCACAACTCAAATTCTCAAAACCAAGTGCGACAAAAAGCGTCGGAGTAGGTAGCGGGCAAGTGGTGGTGTGGGTTTGGATATTGGAAAGTTTTGCCGAAGTCGGTGGTGGTGTAGCAGATGATGTGGTGGAAGGCTAAACAAAATTTGAGAGAAATCAGTTTTTAGATAGCGGTCACCCGGAAATGGACGGATGTCCGCTTGCCGGACGTCTGGTCGGGTCGGAAATCCGCTATGTTCAGCTCGGGTTAGAGGTTCCGGTCGTCCGATAAGGTTGGACGTCCGATGGTTCCTGCGGCTCCGGACGTCCGGTAAGTTGTGGTCGTCCGGTGGGTCGGGGTCAAAATTGATAGGATTTCATGGATTTTGGATGGATTTCGAGGTGGAGATGGTGGGGGATGGCTAGATCCACTTGCAACACAACAAAGTCACGGATCAAAACCAACAAAACATCATCAAAACTCACAAAACATAAGAAAATTTTTTGGGGCTATTTTTGTGGGGATTTTCGGATTAGGACGAAAAACAACAAAATCAAGCTAGAAAATGAAGAGGGGCTCCGAAATCGTGATCAACCTTGCTCTAGATACCAAGATGATGTAGGGTAGAGACCCTAATCGCCCGATCTTTCATTAAAGGAGCGGATCCCGGGGAAATCACGAAGAACACGGGGAAGAACGGAGGGAAAAGACAAGAGGAAATCACTAAACCGACACGAATAAGTCACACATGGGCTAGATCCTCGAGTACATAGGACGATATACAATTCCACGGACAACTAGGGACGATACATGGTAACCGGTTCGTCTCCGTGAGGAGGTCTTGAATCCACGAGGGGATCTTCCCGTAAAGGGGGCTTGAATCCGCTTGGGGGATCTTCTCCGGTGGAGGCTCGAATCTCCAAGGAGAAGGTAACCAAGTGGATGAGCAAAGCTCTCTCTCACAAATATGAGCTAAACATTTGCTAACCCTAGAAAGGAGGTGGGAGAGGTCTATTTATAGTGTAAGTGCAAATGGGGGCGAAAGTAGGGGTACATCGGCATCGGGCCCGAATCTGGACGCAGCCAGGTACCGGACGTCCGCTGGTGGCCAGTCGTCCGGTGTCTCAGGAGCGGCCGGTCGTCCGGTGTCCTCCGGACGTCCGCTGGTTCTTCTCTGTGATGGGGGTGCCGGACGTCTGGAAACATCGGACTTCCGCTGATGTCGGCTCGGATGCAGGTGCGCCGGTCGTCCGGTCCGGACTGAACGTCCGCTCATTTGCTTCGGGTGCAGGGGCACCGGTCGTCCGGTCTAGACCGGACGTCCGCTCGCTGGGGTTCGGCTGAGGCTTCAGGCGCCGGACGTCCGGTGGCTGGGACTTTTCCTTCAGCCCTCCTTCTTCTCCGTCTTCTCGTGCATCTTCCTCTTCTTCTTGTCCTTGCTCCTTAGCTTCTCCATGGTACCTGAGTATGCACAAAGTGTCCATATGAGGTAGTAGCCATGCTTCATGTGCATCGAGGTGGAATTGTGAGAGGAGAGATGGCACCTCGGTTTCAATAGCTCTTGCACGAGATCGAGTCATGGGTCCACTAGGCACTTGATGAGACGATGGTAGGTCCATGGGGATGACCTTGGGATGCCCCGCATCACTCTGGACCTGTTGGGAGTAGTATTGATACTCCAAAGTACAAAGGGTAACTCCTCAACCCAGCATTCGCTGTAAAGGAACCATAAGTCGGGGCTTTGTACCTTTTAAGATTTCCTGATTGGCCCTCTCAGCTTGACCGTTAGACTGTGAGCGAGCCACTGATGAAACGCCAAGACGAATATGCTCTCATTGACAAAACTTTCTCATAGCACCCTTAGACATATTAGTACGATTATCAGTTATGATACTGTAAGGGTAGCTAAAATGGAAGATGACTTTCTTTATGAATTGAACCGTCGTTGCCGCATCACACTTACTGACGGGCTCTACCTTAACCTAGTTCATAAACTTGTCAACCGGCACCAAAAGGTGGGTCTTCTTATCCTTAGACCTCTTGAAAGGTCCAACCATATCAAGCCCCCAGACTGCAAATGGCCAAGTAATTGGAATCATCCTCAATTCTTGAGCTAGCACATGAGCCCGTCGAGAGAATTTCTGACAACCATCATACTTATTAACAAGATCCTCTGCATTAGCGTGAGTCGTAAATCAGTAAAATCCATGATGAAAGGCTTTAGCCACAAGAGATTTAGAGCCGGCGTGATGGCCACAATCACCTTCATGTATTTACCTTAGAATTTCAGGCCCTCTGCAGGAGAAACACAACGTTGGAACACGCCTGTGACGCTGCAGTGGTGTAACTCGCCATTGACAATAGTCATAGACTTAGACCGCCGGGTTATCTGCCTGGCCAAAGTTTCATCCTCAGGTAACTCACCCCGGGTCATATAAGACAAATATGGAACTGTCCAATCAGGGATGGCATGGAGAGCCGCCACCAACTGTGCCTCCGGGTCAGGAATAACAAGATCTTCTTCGGATGGTAGCTGAACTCAAGGATTATTCAATACATCAAGAAAAACATTAGGGGGTACTAGCTTATGCTATGACCCAAGCCAGCTCAAAGCATCAGCTAGCTCCTTCTTCCTTCGATCCAGATGCTCCACCTGATAACCTTTGAAGTGACCAGCGATATTATCAACCGCCCGATGATAAGCTACTATGAGTGGGTCTTTAGAATCCCAAGTGCCAGAGACCTGCTAAGCCACCAAATCTAAGTCACCAAAGCACCTGACCCGTCTTAAATTCATCTCTTTGGCCACCCTTAAGCCATGAAGCAAAGCCTCATATTCAGCTGCATTGTTTGTACAAGGCAACATCAGTCTTAAAACATAACAACCCTTGTCACCTCGTGCGGAAGTCAAAATAACTCCAGCCCCCAATCCTTCCAATTGCATGGACCCATCAAAATGAATAGTCCAATATGTATTATTAGGCTTTTCCTCGGGTGTCTGCAACTATGTCCAGTCGTTGATGAATTCTACAAGAGCTTGAGACTTGATAGCTATCATTGGCATATACTTCAAACCATGCAGTCCAAGCTCAATGGCACACTTGGCCACTCGGCCCGTGGCCTCTCTATTTTGAATAATATCTCCTAAGGGAGCAGAGATTACCACAGTAATGGGATGACCAAGAAAATAATGCTTCAGCTTGCGACTGGCTATGAACACCCCATACACTAGCTTCTGCCAATGTGGGTATCGCTGCTTAGATTCAATTAAGACCTCACTGACATAATAAGTCGGCCTTTGGACTGGATATTCCTTACCCGGATCTTTTCTTTCCACTACAACCCCACACCGACATCTCTGCTATTAGCAGCCACATATAAGAGCAAAGGCAACTTTTCAATAGGAGCTGCAAGAACCGATGGCTCAGCTAACTGTTTTTAAGCACCTCAAATGACTCATTAGCAGCATCACTCCAGACAAAACAATCTGTTTTCTTCATCATCTGGTATAGAGGAATAGCTTTCTCTCCAAGGTGTCTTATAAACTGGCTTAAAGCTACAATACGACCCGCCAAATGCTGGATATCATTGATGCACGCTGGTTTAGCCAACGAAGTAATAGCCTTGATTTTCTCCGGGTTAGCTTCAATACCTCTCTCAGAGACCAAAAAACCCAAGAGTTTGCATGTAGGCACACCAAAAATGCATTTGGCCGAGTTAAGCATCATTTTATAGACTCGGAGATTATCAAAGGTCTCTCTCAGATCATCCAACAGAGTCTTCTTCTTTCTAGACTTCACAACAATATCATCCACATAAGCATGAACAATACGTCCAATCTCATCATGAAAACAATTTTGGACACAACGCTGATAAGTCGCCTCGGCACTCTTGAGCCCAAAAGGTATAAACACATAGCAGAAAGCTCCGAAAGGGATGATAAAAGCCATCTTCTCTTGGTCTTTGACTGCCATCTTAATATGATGGTAACCAGAATAGGCGTCCAGGAAACACAAACGCTCACAACCCGCCGTGGCATCTATGATCTGATCAATAGGAGGAAGAGCAAAAGGATCAGCCGGACAAGCATTGTTGAGGTTTGTATGATCCACACACATATGCCAAGTGCCATTTTTCTGAAGTACCAGCACCAGGTTAGCCAACCACTCAGGGTGAAAAACTTCCATGATGAACCTTGCTGCTAAGAGTCGGGCCACCTCTTCTCCAACGGCCTTGTGCCGCTCTTCATTGAAACGGTAAAGGAATTGCTTGAACGGTTTAAACTTAGGATCAATATTGAGAGTGTTCTCAGCGAGTTCCCTCGGTACACCTGGCATATCTGAAGGCTTCCATGCAAAGATGTCCTGATTCTCACGGATGAACTCGATGAGCGCGCTTTCCTATTTCAGATCCATATTAGCACTGATAGTGAATTGCTGAGAAGAGTCGCCAGGGACAAAGTCAACCTGTTTGGTATCATCTGCCAACTTAAACTTCATCAAAGGGTCTTGCTCTATGGTTGGCTTCTTTAAATGGGTCATGTGAGTCGGGTCAACATTATCCTTATAGAACTTAAGTTCTTCTTTGGCACAGGCAGACTCGACATAGGCTGCATCACCTTCTTCACATTCCAAGGAAATCTCTCTATTGCCATGGACTGTGCTAGTACCCTTACGTCCTGTCATCTTAAGCTTCAAATACACATAACACGGCTGTGCCATGAATTTAGCATAAGCCCAGCCGTCCAAATAAAGCATGATAAGGGCTTTTGATTTTGACCACCTCAAACCACAATGTCTCTACTCTGTAATCATAGTCATCTCCGAAAGTCACTTCCAAGGCAATCTACCAACTAGGTATGCCGACTTACTAGGTACCACACCATGAAATACTATAGAGGACGGCTTAAGATCCTTGTCAGTCAGATTCATGCGGCGAAATGTATCATAATAAAGGATATTGATGCTGCTGCCACCATCCATCAGCACCTTAGTCAATTTATAACCCCAAAATTGAGGGTCCACCACTAATGCTAGCTTACCCGGGTTGTCAACCTGGGGCGGGTGATCGTCACGACTCCATACAATTGGCTGTTCTGACCACCGCAAGTACTGAGGCATTGACGGCTCAACTGTGCTTACCACGCATTTATGAACCCTCTGATCTCGCTTGCACATGCTTCTGGTGAAAACATGACATTGGCCACTATTAAGATTCTTTGGATTACTCTGAGACCCTGACTAGACTGCTACTTAGAACTGCCATGATTGACCAGACCTTGATATCCGGAATTTGAGCCTCCACCTCCGATTCGGGGCCCGTGTGAGCCGGATCCTGACCCGCAGTGCAGGCCATTATTGTTATTGTGGTCCTGCTGAAAGTTGGAGTTCTTATATTCCTTCATGATAAAACAATCTTTCCACATATGAGTCGATGGTCTATTTGGAAAACTGGGCAATGCTGGTTCAACATCGCCTCAAGGTTGAACTTTGGCCCTCCAAACCGAGGTGGTTTTCCCTGACGACGCTGATTGTTATTCTGTGTGTTAGTATTGGCCACAAAATCTGACCCACCATCATCTTGCTTGTGCTTACCATTACTGCCTTGGCTATGCCCTGTCATATTTTGCTGCTGCCCTTTTCCATTATCATTCTTCTTCCACTTGTTGGACTTTTCCTCATGAGACCCAGCGTCCTTAGTGTTGTCAGAGTTGGCGTATTTGATGAGAGCAGCCATAAGCTCCCCCATGCCATTGCAGTGACGTTTATGCCGCCCTAACTTCTGCTTGAGAGGGGTGAAACAACAATTTTTCTCCAGAATTTGAGCAACAGAGCCGGCATTGATGCTATCCGATGAATGGATAATGGCGGAAACCCGGTGAACCCAATGGTGGGCCGATTCGTCCTCTCGCTGCACAGAAGCATTCAGATCAATGATCGACATGGGTTGTTTACAAGCGTCTTTAAAATTCTGAATAAATCGTGCCTTCAACTCAACCCATGAATTGATACAATTGGGGGG
>NC_057809.1:297369768-297375853 GCF_018294505.1 Triticum aestivum
ACCAGGTTCGAGCTGGCCCATCCAACATCATGGTGAAGTACTTGGCACATACATCATCGTTCACATCTAGCATCTCCATAGCTAGCTCGTAGCTTTCTATCCAAGCCTCCGGTGGAAGATGAGCTGTGTAATTAGGCACCTTGCGAGGACCCTTAAAATCTTTTGGGAAACACTCATTCCGTATAGCCGGCATCAGACACGACACACGAACCATCCTGGAAGTCATCCCAGCCTCCACAGACGCAGAAGGGTTCAACTGAAGCCGTTGATGAGCCGCTAACCGAGCCACCAGCTCCGCCTCTTGACGTGCCCTAGCCTGATCCATTAGGGCATGCACATTGTTATCATCTTGCGCGGGTCATGCCCACGGGGCGGGTTATGACGCTGCTCCCTGCTGGAAACTGCCGGCGATTCAATGCGCTGGCTATAACTACGGTTGTGGCGTGGAGTTGAATGAATTCCCTCACGACTATATGAATAAGCCGTCTGTTGAGCTACTCTTGTATGAAGAAGCTCCACAGCCTTCCGGGCCTCAATCGCAGCGGGAGATTTGCCTTCTACTGGAAGAGCCGCCAGCCGCGAAGCCGCAACAATCGTGTTATCCAGCGGGTTAGAGTAATGACCCGGGGGAGTTAGCACTTGCCGAGGCGGGGTCAAATTTAAACGAGGTGAGTCTGTTATACGGGGCTGAGCTGTCGCCCTAGTTGCGGGCACCTCCGCAGCCCGAGTCACACCGGGCGGGTTACTCGGCCCCACTCCAAGTGTTATAAAAAGGTTTCTCCCCTCAAACTTCGGAGGTAGGTGGCTCTGGTGCCTCCTTCGAAGAACAACATTTGACGCATTCTGATCCAAGTTTAACCTGAAAGCTTCTTCTTGGATCCATTGTGACTCGGCCTCCAACGCGGCTCGCTCCGTTGCCATCTTGGCATTCTCAGCATTAAGCTCCTCTCTAGCTTGAGCTACCTCATCTCGCATTTTCGCAACTTCCACATTATGTTGTGCTTGAGTCGCCGGGGTTACCTTTGCGGCTAACAGAGTTGCCAAAGCATCTAAGAGCTCAGATAAGACCTGAGCCTGTGGGCGCACAGGGCCGCTTGCCCCAGTTGTTGCAGCGGCCGTTGAACCAGAGGTCATAGCCACGAAAGTTGACGAATTCACCATCTATTGCATACCGGCCATGAAGATTGCAGCCCTGCTCAGTGGCTCACAGAAGTCCGAAATACTGTGCCATCGGAGTAGCCCCCAAGCCCGTCGTCCTATAGTTGATAGATCGACTCGGTTTCTCCGGTTAAAGACTCATCACCAGAATAGATGGCTGTCTCTCCACCAGACATAGAACCTTCATCAAGATCCGCCCCATGAACAAAGCGAACGAAAGCACACTTCCAGGCGGGTTGGACCTTGGCAGATCTCGCGCCCTGAGTCGTCTCAACGGTGTCGGTGCAGGCATCCGGCCCAGGCTCAGACTCGCCAATATTGCCGATGAAGACTTGAATTCCACCAAAGGGGACCCGGTACCCATACTCGATTAAATCAGCCTCAGGACCCTAGCCGACATCGTCGATGTAGATCTTGCCGCGACGGCTCTTGGTCATCCGGGCCATGGTGTATCCCTTGATCCCTGAGAAGTTGGCCTTCAAGAACCTGAAACCACCATGCTCTGGCCCCATGGTGGGCGCCAACTGTCGTGGACTTGTCACAACAGATGTCCTAGCAAAAGGACTTCGGTGTGGAGCCATCGCAATGTAGTTAGCTTGAAGGGGTTGAATGGGACAAAGGACACAAAGAGTTTACCCAGTTTCGGCCCCTCTCAACGAGGTAAAAGCCTACGTCCTACTTCTAGTTGTATTTCTTGAGTTCCGATTACAAGGGAGCGACTACACTTGACCTAGTTCTCGATTAATTGTTTCTTGAGTTAACCCGCCGCCGAGTCTCACCTTTATATACACAGGTGGAGACCCGGAGGCTTACATAGTCCCGAGCGGCTCATACAACGTGACCGGCTCGGTTTCTAACTAGGCATACCTTACAAGGCAAGTCATCATATGGCGGTTCATAGACCCAGTCCTTGGGCCTTCCCCAGGTATGCTTCCATGAGTCGCCATATTCACACTTCTCCTTGGGCCTCGTTGGACCTTCATCATATTAAACCGCCAATGGTGTAACCTGGCCCCTCCTGGGCGGATCACAGCTCGGAGCTATATCCCCAACACAGGGTGTCTTAAAAAGGGTCGGCCGATTGCAGACGAGTAGACAGTACAAAGACACCAAGCATGCTGCCAGATGCACGGTGTTGAGGAGGTCCATACGATTACAGATCTGCTCCAAGAGAACATCGGGGAGGCAATTCCAATCGTGGCTCTGCATGTCAGTCGGTTCTACCATAGGGTTTTTAGGGCGCTGAGTGAATTGGGGTTTTTGGTGCCTACGGGCGAGCGGGGAAGTGGATTCAGGCGAGCAAGCAAAGAAGATGGCGTGCGTGGCTGAGCAGTGAGCGGGGGGATATGGTACGCGCAAGCTACCAAGGTAGATGGCGCGGGTAGGCGAGCAGTGAGTGGGGGGAAATGGTGTGCGGCCGATGATGGGAAGAGAGGAGGAAGAAGAGGGAAAGACGGGGAAGAAAGTGCATTAAGCCTCAATTCTACTAGTACTACTACCAGGATATACCGTCCTTCGGAGTGTAAATTGTTAAGCCGATGACATGTGGGTCTACTGTAACACCCTCGATGCGACTATATCTCCCACGTGTCGAGGCACGACTTAGAGGCATAATCGCATTGAAGGCATATGTCACAAGTTAGGCAATCTTCACAACATCCCATGTAATATAAATCATAAAGGGGAGATAACATAGTTGGCTTACACTCGCCACATCAATCAAGTACATAAATAACATTACATCAACCAAACACTCATGGCCCGACTACGGCGCCAAAATAAAAGATAACCCAACATGCGACACGGTCCCGATCACCCCCCAACTAGGCACCACTACTGATCATCAGGAAAGGAAACATATTAACGTTGAGAGTCCTCGTCGAGCTCCCACTTGAGCTCAAGCGCGTCTCCTGGAGCGGAATCATCAGGCCCTGCATCTGGTGTAATAGTAATCTGTGAGCCACAGGGACTCAGTAATCTCGCACCCTCGTGATCAAGACTATTTAAGCTTATAGGTAAGGCAAGGTAAATATATGTGGACCTACAGCAAGCGACTAGCAAACAATGGTGGCTAACTTATTCGCAAAAGAGAGCGAGAAGAGGAGGCAAAGCGCGGGCGAGAAACTAGAGAGCAACCTGCGCAAACATTACTCCAACACCGTGTCCACTTCCCGGACTCCGCCGAGAAGAGGCCATCACGGTAACACACTCAGTTGATTCATTTTAGTTAAGTTAAGGTTCAAGTTATCTACAACCGGACATTAAAAAATTCCCATCTGCCCATAACCGCGGGCATGGCTTTCGAAAGTTCAAATCCCTGCAGGGGAGTCCCAACTTAGCCCATGACAAGCTCTCACGGTCAACGAAGGAATAGACCTCCTCCCAAGACGTTCCGATCAGACTCGGTATCTCGGTTCTTCAAGACACTTCGACAGGTTAAAACAAGACCAGCAACACCGCCCGAATGTGCCGACAAATCCCGATAGGAGCTGCACATATCTCGTTCTCAGGGCACACTCAGATGAGCCAGACGTCGGGTAGGCCAGCCCATAGTTGCCCCTGGTAGCCCCGGACATCGCTCGGTGGGACCAACACTCAGAGGAGCACTGGCCCGGGGGGGCTAAAATAAGATGACCCTCGGGCTCCGGAAACCCAAGGGAAAAAGAGGCTAGGTGGAAAATGGTAAAACCAATGTTGGGCATTGCTAGAAATGCTTTAATCAAGGCGAACTATCAAGGGGTTCCCATTATAACCCAACTGCGTAAGGAACGCAAAATCCGGGAACATAACACCGATACGACGAAAACTAGGGCGGCAAGAGTGGAACAAAACACTAGGCGAGAGACCGAGCCTTCCACCCTTTACCAAGTACATAGATGCATTAAGATAACAAGATAATATAATGATATCCCAACAAGTAAACAAATGTTCCAACAAGGAACGGCCTCCAATCTTCACCTGCAACTAGCAACGCTATAAGAGGGGCTGAGCAAAGCGGTAACATAGCCAATCAACGGTTTGCTAGGACATGGTGGGTTAGAGGTTTGACATGGCAATTTGGGAGGCTTGAAAGCAAGTGGTAGGCATCGTAGCATTGGCATAGTAAAAGAGCGAGCAAACTAGCATAGCAAAGATAGTAGTGATTTCGAGGGTATGATCATCTGGCCTGCACAGTTGTCAGAGTTGACTGGATCCTCGAAAGCAAACTCAACGGGCTCCTCGTTAGCGAACTCATCTCCCGGCTCTACCCAAACAAGACAAACAAGCAACAAGGACACAATCAACCACGTGCAAGTACCAAACAAGATGATGCGATGATGGTATGCTATGCGGGATGCGATGCGGGATGCATATGCGAGATATGACAAGGAATGCAAGAACCTGGCCTCAACTTGGAAAACCAAGTGTGCCACTAGAAAGATGAGATGAAATCGCTTGAAAACGATATAAAGAACGCCGGAATCGGAGTTACGGTTTGGAAATGGCAAGCGATTCAAAAATGACTCCGGTCTGCGATTTACAGCAAGTAGCCATCTAAATGCAAGGAGATGAACATGCTACAGCACCCAAACATGACAACAAAATACATGGCAGGGATGCATTCATGATTCTTAACAAAAGTCTAGCACTAAGCTACGGCCAATTCATCCATTAACAACTTCAAACAAGCATGGCAAAAATGCATATGACAAACAGATCTCAGACTTAGTGAAATTAACACTTGTCTGGAATTTCAGATCAGGTAGCCCACTTCGGAGCAGCAAAACTACATGCTACAGGACCTGAACATGGCAAAGTAAACATGGCTTGGAGCTACTCAAAGAGATTAACAAAAGTTCCCTAGTGACCTTGAGCGAAAAGGTATCAGAAAATACAATTGCAAGCATGCGAACATAGCAAAAGCATAATTAGTTTTCAGACTTAGTGAAAACTGGCACATGCTGAAATATAACTCAAGTAGGCATGTTTACGAGCTTGATGCACTCACTACGGAGCAAGTCATGAAAAGCTAAGCATACATCTATCGAGAACACACAAAATGAAAGCTATGCATGGCAAGAACAATAGCATAGCATGCACGGATCAACTACAACATCATCGACAAAATTGCAAACAAGTTGACAATCTGCCCAGATCCACAAAGTAGCAAAAGTAGAGCTCAATTGACTCAAGGTAGGGTGCTCCATAATTTCAAAAAAAGACATGGATGGATAGAGTACTACAATATTAACAAAACACCCTTACTGATCATCCTCAAAAGAGGCACGGATCACTAGGAAACAACATGAACATATGGCATCATGAGATAAACAGATCAAGGACTTAGTGGAACTGCTAAGTCCCTGAAATCAGAATTAACAAGTGCACCACTTTGCAAACTTGTGCTAGTCACCACACACATCACAAAAATACATGGATTGCACCTCTGGAACGATGACAAAACCCTTAACAAAACATATGTAGAGCATCAGGGCATATCATGCACACAATAATCATGGCAAAAATGACAAAAAGCTAAATGGAGCAGCAAATCTAACAATTATCTGAAGTAGCCTCCTTCTAACAGAATTTCGGGCATCAAGATGAACTCAAATGAAAATGATGTAATGGAATGAAATGATGTACTCTTCGGGATGAACATTTTGATATGCTATATGCATGAATCGGAGCTACAGATGCAAAGTTACGAGGCCATGAACATGAGCACATGGATCTGAGAATTCGGGGACTTAGACGAAAATTCAACCTCCGGATCTAGGGTTTGCACGAGCCTCGAGGTTCGCCGGGATCTCGCCGGCGTCATTGGCCGGGGCGGCGGCCGGAGCGGGAGGAAGAAGCCGGGGCGGCGGAGAGGAGGCGAGGTGGCGGCGCACGGTGGCGGCGGAGCGACGCCGGGCGGCGGCGGCTCGCGGCGGACGCGGCGAGG
>NC_057809.1:297376242-297385477 GCF_018294505.1 Triticum aestivum
GAGGAGGCAGGCGGCTTCGGGCGGCGGCGCGGGGAGATGGGCCGCGGGGGCCGGCTCCGGGCTCCTGCGGGCCGTGGTGGTGGGCGACGGCGGCGGCCACGTGGCATGCCCGGAGTGGCTGCGGGTGGCGGCGCATAGGTAGGACATGTCCGACTCGGCGCGGACATTGTCCGGCGGCGCGAGGAGGAGCGGATCTAGGGTTTTTGACGAGGGGGATCCGGAATTTCGGGGAGAGACCTATTTATAGGCATAAAGGGAGCTAGGAGAGTCCAAATGAGGTGCGGTTTTCGGCCACGCGATCGTGATCGAACGATCTATATGATGCAGAAGGCTTAGGTAGGTTTTGGGCCAAATTGGAGGGGTGTTGGGCTGCAACACACACGAGGCCTTTTCGGTCCCTCGGTTAACCGTTGGAGTATCAAACGAAGTCCAAATGGTACGAAACTTGACAGGCGGTCTACCGGTAGTAAACCAAGGCCGCTTGGCAAGTCTCGGTCCAATCCGGAAATGTTTAATCCCCACACACGAAAGAAAGGTAGAAATGACCATCGGAGGAGAACGAAGCGCCGGAATGCAAAACGGACAACGGGGAAAATGCTCGAATGCATGAGATGAACACGTATGCCAATGCAATGCACATGATGACATGATATGAGATGCATGACAACGACAACAACACACGGAGACAAAGAAACCAAACCCGAGAAAATAAAATAACTTAACGCCGAAATGGCAAGAGTTGGAGTACAAATTGGGAAAGTTACATCCGGGGTGTTATAACACTCCACCACTACGAAAGGATCTCGTCCCGAGATCTAGGACTGAAAGAACACCGGGTACTCAGAACGGAGGTGATCCTCGTGTTCCTAGGTAGCTTCACGGTCGGAATGGTGTGACCACTTGACTTTGAGAAATTTGATTGACTTGTTGCGAGTCTTGCGTTCAGTCTCTTCGAGAATAGCAACTGGGTGCTCACGAAAAGAGAGATCTTCTTGGAGCTCAATGTCCTCGAAGTTGACAGTGTGGTCAGGAGTCTTGAAGCACTTTCGGAGCTGAGAGACATGGAACACGTCATGAACATTTGCAAAGTTTGAAGGAAGCTCGAGTTGATAGGCGAGGTCGCCTCTCTTGCTGAGAATCTTGAAAGGTCCCATGTATCTAGGGGCAAGCTTCCCTTTGATACCGAAGCGATGAGTACCTTTCATAGGAGAGACGCGGAGGTAAACATGATCTCCGATCTCGAAAGCCAAATCACAGTGCTTACTATCATAGTAGCTCTTCTGGCGGGATTGGGCTGCTTTGAGGTTATCTCGAATGACTTTGCACATTTCTTCTGCCTCCGTGATTAAGTCATTACCTAAAAGCTGACGTTCACCGGTTTCAGACCAGTTGAGAGGGGTACGACACTTCCTGCCATACAGAATTTCAAATGGGGCCTTGCCCAAACTTGCTTGAAAACTGTTGTTGTAGGAGAATTCAGCATAAGGAAGACAATCCTCCCACTTCATGCCGAAGGAGATCACACAAGCCCTGAGCATATCTTCAAGAATCTGGTTGACATGCTCGACTTGACCGCTAGTTTGAGGATGGAAAGCTGTGCTGAAGCGGATGTTAGTGCCCATGGCCTTCTAAAAAGAATCCCAAAACTTGGATGTAAAAATGCTGCCACGGTCTGAAGAGATCACTTGTGGAATACCGTGCAGAGAGACAATACGAGAGGTATAGAGTTCAGCCAATTGAGCTGCAGTGATCGACTCTTTGATAGGAAGAAAATGAGCCACTTTGGTGAGTTTGTCGATGACAACGAATATAGCATCATTGCCACGCTTGGACTTTGGAAACCCAGTCACGAAGTCCATTTCAGTGTGGTCAAACTTCCATTCTGGAATGGCAAGAGGTTGGAGGAGACCAGCTGGCCTTTGGTGTTCTGCCTTCACTCTTTTGCAGACATCACACTCATTCACGAATTGAGCAATCTCGCGCTTCATTCGAGTCCACCAATAAGCCTGCTTGAGGTCCTGATACATCTTCGTGCTCCCAGGGTGGATGGAGAGGAGACAATTGTGAGCCTCCTTCATGATCACTTTACGGAGGTCACCTTTGGGTACAACAATACGATCCTCGAAGAAAAGAGTGTCCTCTTCATCAAGGCGGAAGCACTTGTACTTGGGTTGACTCTTGGCAATCCCAATCTTCACCTTTTTCACCATAGCATCAAGAAGCTGGGCTTGGCGAATCTGGTCTTCCAAGGTAGGAGAGACTTGAAGGTTGGCAAGGAAACCTTGAGGAACAACTTGCAGATTAAGTTTGTGGAAAGCTTCACAAAGCTCGGGTTGATAAGGCTTGAGAATCAGACTGTTGCAATAAGCTTTTCTTCTCAATGCGTCAGCAATCACATTGGCCTTGCCTGGAGTCCATCGAGTTTGCCTGAGGTTGAGATTAGGCTGAGTGAAGATGTACTTGAGACTCTTGTGATCAGTGAAAATGTCCACTTTTCTTCCCAATAGAAGATGTCTCCAAGTCAAAAGAGCATGCACAACTGCCGCCAACTCGAGATCATGAGTGGGGTAGTTCTTCTCATTAGGCTTCAACTGGCGAGAGGTATAAGCAACAACTTTCTTCTCTTGCATCAATACTGCGCCAAGACCTTGGAGAGAGGCATCACAAAAGACCTCGTACGGCTTGGATTCATCAGGCGGAGTCAGAACTGGAGCAGTGATCAATTTCTCTTTCAAAGTGTTGAAAGCAATGTCACACTCTGGAGACCAAACGTACTTGACATCCTTCTGGAGGAGATTTGAGAGAGGCTTCGTGATCTTAGAAAAGTTTTCAACGAATCTTCGCCAATAGCTTGCGAGACCGAGGAAGCTACGGAGTTGCTTCACGTTCTGAGGAGGTTCCCAATTCACAATTGCAGACACCTTCTCAGGATTCACGGCAATGCCCTTGGCAGAGATGATATGACCAAGATAAAGAACCTCATCAAGCCAAAATTCACACTTGGAGAACTTGGCGTAGAACTGATGTTCCCTGAGCTTATCAAGTACCAAATGCAAGTGCTTGGCATGATCTTCCTTGTTCTTCGAGAAAACCAGAATGTCGTCGAGATAGACCAAAACAAAGTCATTGGTGTAGGTGTTGAAGATGAAGTTCATCATGCGAGAGAACGTCGGAGGAGCGTTGACGAGGCCAAAAGACATGACAGTGTATTCATATGAACCATAGCTTGTCCTGAAAGCCGTCTTGGGAATATCTTGCTCACGAATTCGAATCTGATGATAACCCATACAGAGATCAAGCTTGGAGAATACTTGGGCACCTTTGAGTTGTTCGAATAGCTTATTGATGTTGGGAAGTGGGTATTTGTTCTTGATGGTCTTCTTGTTCAATGGACGGTAATCAACACAAAGTTGGTCCGTTCCATCCTTCTTCTTCACAAAAAGAACACCACAACCCCACGGAGAAGAACTAGGCCGGATGGGACCCATTTTCTCTTGAATATTGAGTTGCTTCTTCAACTCCTTCAACTCTTCAGGTCCGAGCTTGTAAGGACGCTTTCACACAGGTTCCGTGCCAGGCTCAAGATCAATAACGAATTCAACTGGCCGGTGTGGAGGCATTCCTGGAAGCTCTTCTGGAAAGACGTCTTGATATTCGCAAATGACTGGAATTTGCGAGATGGCATCGAGTTCACCCTTCTCATTGAGAGAAAACAGACGGATAGTATCATCACGAGCGGCAAAGACAATTACATGCTCAGACGAATGAGTCAATTGAATCTGCCTGGCTGCACAATCAAGATGTGCCTTGTGCTTAGAAAGCCAATCCATTCCGAGAATAAGATCAATATCTGAGTTACCAAGAACCACCAGAGAAGAGAGAAACTTGTAATCGCCCAACGTGATAGTAACATCTGGGGCAGTAGCGCTTGCATTTATGAATTTACCCAGAGAAACAACAGATAACTGTCTAGGCAAATCTTGCAAAGGCAACTAATGCTTAGAAACAAATGGTCTCGAGATGAAACAATGCGATGCACCCGTGTCAAAAAGAACTTTTGCAGGAGCATCATTAACAGGAAGGTTACCCATGGTGACATCTGACGAATCCTCTGCCTGAGCTGCATTCATCAAGTTGACCTTGGCAGACTTGGGGTTATGCTTGACCACAGTTGTACTTGCCGATCTGACAGGAGGAGGAGGAGGAAGATGCCTCTGGTAGAAACACTTGTTGGCATAGTGACCCTTCTGTTGGCACTTGTTGCACGTGACCTCTGAAAGTGGACGGTGATACGGAGCACTCGATCTTGGAGCTTGAGACAAAGTCTTGTTCTGAAAGCCAGGGTTGGGTGGGTGGGAAGAACCACTGCCACCTTTGCTCTTCTGCTGATACGGCTGATGGAATGGAGGAGAGCCAACACTTATGCTGCTTGGCCACTTGAGTAGAGGAAGAAGGAGTAACATCTCTGACTCACTTCTTGGAAGCATCACACCTCAACTGAGCAGCCTCTTACTTCAATGCCATGTTGTAGAACTCATCGTATCTCAAGGGCTCGAAGAGGACAAGATCTAGCTGAATTTCTTCTCTGAGACCACCCCTGAACTGGTATATCATGCTCTTCTCATCAGGTACGTCCTGCTTGGCAAAGCGGGCGAGCTTCTGGAACAACTTGTTGTAGTCATAGACAGACAAAGAGCCTTGCTTCAGGTTGCGGAATTCCTCACGCTTGCTTTCAACCACGCTCTGAGGGATATGATGAGCTCCGAAATCTCGACGGAAATCATCCCAAGTGATAACACATCCACCTCTCGAATCCTTGTACTGCTGGAACCATTCTGCAGCTTGATCTTTGAGTTGGAAGGAAGCGAACTTGACAAAGTCCTCAGGCCTGACGTTACTGCACTCGAAATGCTTGCATAGATCCACAAGCCAATCGTCAGCATCGGTTGCCTCAACACAATTGCTGAAAGTCTTTGGTCCGTTAGCAAGGAACTGGTTGAGTGTAGCAAAGTGATTCTGATTGTTGCCTTGGTTCCCTAGGTTGCCTTGATTGCGCTCTTCAAGAATTTGCATGATCAATTGGGTGTTTGCATTGGTTGCGGCCATCACAGCTTGCCATGCCTCCGGAGGAGGTGGAGGTGGTGGCGGATCAGGATTCGGAGTCGTGCGCGTTGGAGGAGCCATCCTGAAGAGGTTCACATCCATTAGCACATTGATAGACAAATATTGAAGCTGAATCCAACGGAATGAAAATTGCAACATATAGTCTTCACATCCGAACAAAATGAACGAATGCATTCCTCTTGAAATGGTCACATATCCATAAATTGAGAAGCCACGTAGAATTACGGTAGAGAAATAAATCAACAAGGTACGGATCAAGAACGAATAATCGGTAAGAAATCCCAATCTCAAACCAAATATCCGTGGAAGAAGAACTAGAGCTACTAGAATTCCTGCCTATGAAACTCCCGAACCTTTCCGGTTATGCAATCAGGTGTTGGGGATACAGCGGAAGCATAATATCTCACCCAAACTAGCAAATCCTACATCTAGCTGTATCCATCCTTCAACACATAACCAAGAAAAACTTCGGAAACCATCTACCTCAACCTTCAAAAAGCATCCGTTATACAAGTTATGGCGATACTCCCGAACTCCCGCCCCAGTACTGGGTGGCGTCGAGGTTATCTCACCAACGAACTACATAAAAGAGATTTTCGATGTCGGTGTACTAAACTCAGGTATTCCAGAACTGCAACTATAAAATTATGATGACAACACCTCAGAGCTCAACTCCCCGGGACACTTCCACAAAACCCCGGACAGGAGGCACCAAGACAATGTTCTCATCATAAAACCATTGGAACGATTCCAAGATACCCGCGTGATCCTAATTTTTTTTGTGAAATTTGAGAAGAGAAGAGTCAAAACTCTACGTCAGGATGCCTTACCAGAGCGATGAGGAGACTGGGAAGTAAAAATAATTCCTAAACTCTTCGATATATAATTCCTAAAAGACTCAAAATATTTTTCTAGACACAACTCGGCCGCTAAAAACGATCAAGCAATGGGGCTCCTAAGGTCGGGGAAGGCTCTGATTACCAACTTGTAACACCTTCGATGCGACTATATCTCCCACGTGTCGAGGCACGACTTAGAGGCATAATCGCATTGAAGGCATATGTCGCAAGTTAGGCAATCTTCACAACATCCCATGTAATATAAATCATAAAGGGGAGGTAACATAGTTGGCTTTCACTCGCCACGTCAATCATGTACATAAATTACATTACATCAACCAAACACTCATGGCCCGACTACGGCGCCAAAATAAAAGATAACCCAACATGCGACACGGCCCCGATCACCCGCCAACTAGGCACCACTACTGATCATCAGGAAAGGAAACATAGTAACGTTGAGAGTCCTCGTCGAACTCCCACTTGAGCTCAAGAGCGTCTCCTGGAGCGGAATCATCAGGCCCTGCATCTGGTGTAATAGTAATCTGTGAGCCACAGGGACTCAGCAATCTCGCACCCTCGCGATTAAGACTATTTAAGCTTATAGGTAAGGCAAGGTAAATATATGTGGAGCTGCAGCAAGCGACTAGCAAAATATGGTGGCTAACTTATTCGCAAAAGAGAGTGAGAAGAGGAGGCAAAGCGCGGGCAAGAAACTAGAGAGCAACCTGCGCAAACATTACTCCAACACCGTGTCCACTTCCCGGACTCCGTCGAGAAGAGGCCATCACGGTAACACACTCAGTTGATTCATTTTAGTTAAGTTAAGGTTCAAGTTATCTACAACCGGACATTAACAAATTCCCATCTGCCCATAACCGCGGGCATGGCTTTTGAAAGTTCAAATCCCTGCAGGGGAGTCCCAACTTAGCCCATGACAAGCTCTCACGGTCAACGAAGGAATAGACCTCCTCCCAAGACGTTCCGATCAGACTCGGTATCTCGGTTCTTCAAGACACTTCGACAGGTTAAAACAAGACCAGCAACACCGCCCGAATGTGCCGACAAATCCCGATAGGAGCTGCACATATCTCGTTCTCAGGGCACACTCAGATGAGCCAGACGTCGAGTAGGCCAGCCCAGAGTTGCCCCTGGTAGCCCCGGACATCGCTCGGTGGGACCAACACTCAGAGGAGCACTGGCCCGGGGGGGCTAAAATAAGATGACCCTCGGGCTCCGGAAACCCAAGGGAAAAAGAGGCTAGGTGGCAAATGGTAAAACCAATGTTGGGCATTGCTGGAAAAGCTTTAATCAAAGTGAACTATCAAGGGGTTCCCATAATAACCCAACCGCGTAAGGAACGCAAAATCCGGGAACATCACACCGATATGACGGAAACTAGGGTGGCAAGAGTGGAACAAAACACTAGGCGAGAGGCCGAGCCTTCCACCCTTTACCAAGTATATAGATGCATTAAGATAACAAGATAATATAATGATATCCCAACAAGTAAACAAATGTTCCAACAAGGAACGGCCTCCAATCTTTACCTGCAACTAGCAACGCTATAAGAGGGGCTGAGCAAAGCCGTAACATAGCCAATCAACGGTTTACTAGGACATGGTGGGTTAGAGGTTTGACATGGCAATTTGGGAGGCTTGAAACCAAGTGGTAGGCATCGTAGCATTGGCATAGTAAAAGAGCGAGCAAACTAGCATAGCAAAGATAGTAGTGATTTCGAGGGTATGATCATCTTGCCTGCACAGTTGTCAGAGTTGACTGGATCCTCGAAAGCAAACTCAACGGGCTCCTCGTTAGCAAACTCGTCTCCCGGCTCTACCCAAACAAGACAAACAAGCAAAAAGGACACAATCAACCACGTGCAAGTACCAAACAAGATGATGCGATGATGGTATGCTATGCGGGATGCGATGCGGGATGCATATGCGAGATATGACAAGGAATGCAAGAACCTGGCCTCAACTTTGAAAACCAAGTGTGCCAATGGAAAGATGAGATTAATTCGCTTGAAAACGATATAAAGAACGCCGGAATCGGAGTTACGGTTTGGAAATGGCAAGCGATTCAAAGATGACTCCGGTCTGCGATTTACAGCAAGTAGCCATCTAAATGCAAGGTGATGAACATGCTACAGAACCCAAACATGACAACAAAATACATGGAAGGATGCATTCATGATTCTTAACAAAAGTCTAGCACTGAGCTACGGCCAATTCATCCATTAACAGGTTCAACCAAGCATGGCAAAAATGCATATGACAAACAGATCTCAAACTTAGTGAAATTAACACTTGTCTGGAATTTCAGATCAGGTAGCCCACTTCAGAGCAGCAAAACAACATGCTACAGGACCTGAACATGGCAAAGTAAAGCATGGAATAGAGCTACACAAAGAGCTTAACAAAAGTCCCTTAGTGACCTTGAGCCAAAAGGGATCAGAAAATACAATTGCAAGCATGCGAACATAGCAAAAGCATAATCAATTTTCAGACTTGGTGAAAACTGGCACATGCTGAAATATAACTAAAGTAGGCATGTTTACGAGCTCGATGCACTCACTACGGAGCAAGTCATGAAAATATAAGCATACATCTATCAAGAACACACAAAATGCAATCTAGACATGGCAAGAACAATAGCATAGCATGCACGGATCACTAGCAAACAACATGAACATATGGCATCATGAGATAAACATATGAAGGACTTAGTGGAATTGCTAAGTCCCTGAAATCAGAATTAACAAGTGCACCACTTTGCAAGCTTGTGCTAGTCACCACACACATCACAAAAATACATGGGTTGCACCTCTGGAAAGATGACAAAACCCTTAACAAAACATATGTATAGCATCAGGGCATATCATGCACACAATAATTATGCAAAAATGACAAAAAGCTAAATGGAGCAGCAGATCTGACAATTATCTCAAGTAGCCTCCTTCTAACAGCATTTCAGGCATCAAGATGAACTCAAATGAAAATGATGCAATGGAATGAAATTATGTACTCTCTGAGATGAACATTTTGATATGCTATATGCATGAATCGGAGCTACGAATGCATACTTACGAGGCCATGAACAGGAGCACATGGATCTGAGAATTCGGGGACTTAGACGAAAATTCAACCTCCGGATCTAGGGTTTGCACGAGTCCCGAGGTTCGCCGGGATCTTGCCTGCGTCGTTGGCCGGGGCGGCAGCCGGAGCGGGAGGAAGAGGCTGGGGCGGCGGAGAGGAGGCGAGGGGTGG
>NC_057809.1:297685979-297854920 GCF_018294505.1 Triticum aestivum
GAGACTATCATTTGAAGCACAAGAGCAAGGAGTTCATCATCAACACACCGTTTGTTACATGTTGGAGAGTGGTGTCTCCTAGATTGGCTAGGTGTCACTTGGGAGCCTCTGACAAGATTGTGGAGTTGAACCAAGGAGTTTTTAAGGTCAAGGAGATCGCCTACTTTGTGAAGATCTACCCTAGTGAGGCAAGTCATTCGTGGGCGACGACCATGGTGGGATAGACAAGGTTGCTTCTTCGTGGACCCTTCGTGGGTCGAGCCCTTCGTGGACTCGCTCAACCGTTACCCTCGTGGGTTGAAGTCTCCATCAACATGGATGTACAAGAGCACCAGCTATCGGAACCATGCCAAAAATCTCCGTGTCAACATTGTGTTTGCTCCCTCAAACTCCTCCCTTTACCTTCATATGCAATTGTTTTAAATTCCGCTGATATACTCTTAGAATTGCATGTGTAGGTTGATTACATGTTTGTGCTAAGTTGCTAAAATCTGCCAAGAACTAAAATTGGGAAAAGGCTAGTTTTTTATTTGGTCAAGTAGTCTAATCACCCCCCTCTAGACATACTTTCGATCCTACAGTTAGAGGGGTCGATACCCACACATTTGTACGCGCGTAGCCACTATCACCCTAAGGAAACCCTGCCGGGCAAGTGTACTATGCTCCACCACCATTCTTCCACCATCAATCCACCAAAGCAGCAGTAGGGTTTTATGCCTCGAGGCGGCCCGAACCTAGGTAAAATTTCCCGTGTGATTTCTATCGTGCTGCCCCACGCTCTTCTGCTCTTTCTGTAACATGACATCCCCCCTGTCGAATCAGCATGGGGCCCTTGGTCCCATAGGTGGTCGTGGTTTCCCACGACATTTTTGGCGCGCCCAGTAGGGGGATCACTTGCGCGAACCTGAAAGCATGTGCAGCGCGTCATCTTGATCGCCATCTTCGTCTTCGACGGCGCCATCGACCATGGCGCCCAAGAAGAAATCCGGTGCTTCGGCTCACCCGTCCACCTCGAAGGCTCCGCCACCCGCAGCCACCAATGCTACGGGGGATGTGGAGGCACGCGAGGATGTGGACACTACTAGGGATGTGGTCGGAGCAGGCGGCGCCGTCACCCCTTCCCCCGTGGCCGAAGCAGGAGCAGGAGACACCGAAGGAGAGCAGCATAAGCAACACCCCGATGGCCATGTTCCACGAGGTATGGGTGAAGGGGTTACTCCATCCACACCCCTTCCTCTCGCTGATGGGCACTACCACAGCGATGGCCCTTAGTCTGGGGCGAATCGCCACCCTCCGGCCGCCCACACCACGGGAGCGACCGCAACGCGTCCACCTCCCCCAGGGCGAGTCGACTAAGTTGATGCGCCCAACGGAGCCGCTAGACCTCAAGCACCTTCGCCACGTCTCCATGCCATCCAGGTGGCCGCCCCGCAATAGCGGCGCGTGGTACTATCACTGCTGGCACCGTCATAAGCCAAGCGACGGTGCGATCTACATCGTCATCACCCATGCTAAGTACTGCTACGAAGGCCATGGCGTCGGCTCAGCTGCTGCTAAAGTTTCCGCCAGCGGCTGAGCAGATGGACGAGTGGCGTGCTTCCGTCCAGAGTCTGCTTGGTTTTGCCAAGGCTGGGGTCTCGCAGCGAGCTGGCCCGCCACGGCCTCCCCAAGTGCCGCTGGTTGTATGGAAGGGGACACCCCCACGGTGTAGTCCCCACCACGGCAACCAGCGTGAGCACACCAGAATCAATAACTTGATGACGTCTCGATGGCCTCTTCTGACCCTCGAGCGCGTCCAGTCCGACGGCGAGCCTTCGAGGACAGGTGAAGGGGAGACGCGCATGTCGTCATTGACTGACGCCACGACGACCACCGCCGGACCAATGCTTGTGATGATCCCGATGTCGACGAGCTTGCGCTCGATATTGGTGGGTGCCTAGCTTTTGAGGTTGGGTGCCCTGCCTTTACTCATGAGCTACAGCAAGACCCTTGGTCGTCCGTTCGCACGTTCAAGCCAAAGATACCTAAGAAGTATGATGGGAGGCTAAACCCGGTAGAGTTTCTGAGCATCTACACCATCACCGTTCAAGATTCCAGGGAAGAGATGAGAAGGTATTTGCCAACTACTTCCCTTCGGCTCTCAAGTCCAATGTGAGGTCTTGGCTAATTCAGCTGCCGGAGAACTCCATTTCGTCGTGGGCTGACCTATGCCATGAGTTCATTGGCGTCTTCACTGGCGGACATCAAGAGCCAGGGCGGCCCAGCGACTTGCAACATCTCCACCATAAAGAAGCAGAGACCCTCCAGAAGTATTTGCAGAGATTCAGCAAAGTCGACAGGAAAATCCGGAATATCCATCCAACAGCTGTGATAGCTGCCTTCCAGTCCAATGTGCGCAACTGCAGGATCCATTCCAATATGAACATGTGGTTGCCCAAGACTATGAAAGAGCTTTACACCTTGGTGGACAAGTGTGCTCAGATGGAGTAGGGAAGGAAGCTACCCAGAGAGGAGGATCGCATCAATGTCGACTCAGAAGATGATGACGAATCCATCAGTCAGAAGAAGAGAAAGAAGTGTAGTAAGAAGCGCAAGGATAAGGTAGTGATGACTGTTGAAGGATCAGGTACACATAGTACCGGCAAGAGGGCTAAAGCCAAAGCCCTCGGCAAGGAAGCTGCCATGTGCGCTGACTGCCGGGAGGCTGCAGCTGTCGAGAAGGCCGGGATAGGCGATGGGCCATTCTGCAAGATTCATCGGACCAAGGGCCATGATATTCAAGAGTGTTGTCAGGTTGAGCAGCTCGTTAAGAGGCAGAGAGAAGAATATGAGAAGTGTGACAAGGAAAAGGGTCAGAATGTCGCTAGTGGTAAGGGCCGAGGCGGTAAAGTAAATCGCCCCGATAAACCCCTCCAGAACCAAGGAAAACCCGCCAGGGGTCAAGAGAACGAAGCCTGTGATGATGAGAGTGATGGAGGTGCATCCCTGCACACCTCTCACCGCCAACTCAAACGGTGGGCACGTGAGGTCAATGCCGCGGAACCAGCACCAGGGTCCCGGAAACCACTCAAATGGTCACGCACACCCATCATCTTTGACGAAGAGGATCATCCTGTCGTACCATTGTGGTAGGATGTTTCCCGTTGTTGGTCTCTCTAACAATTCGCAACCTCAAGGTCACAAAGATGTTGGTGGACAGCGGGGCCAGGTTGAATCTAATTTCCCCGAAGGTCATCAGCAAACTTCAGATAGCAGAGGAAAAGCTAATGGTCACCGACACGTTTCAAGGAGTTAATCCCGACAAGAGTCATCCTAAGGGAAAGATCACGTTGCATGTGACATTTGGGGCAGAGTTGAACTATCGGACTAAGAAGATTGTGTTTGATGTGGTCGACCTCCCCTTGCCGTACAGTGGGATCCTTGGACGGCCATCCTGGCTAAATTCATGGTGGCATCCCGCTATGCCTACAACACCTTGAAGATTCCTAGTGATGCAGAGCATCCCAAGGTCATCCCCATGGACCTACCTATGTCTCCTACGACACCACTTGGACCAATGACAAGAGCCCGAGCGAAGGCTATCAAAGATAAGGTGAACTCACTCCTCTCCAAACTACCACATTCTATGCATGAGAATTGGCTACTACCTCAAGCGAAAACCCTATGTGTGATCAGGTGCTTGGAGAAAAGCCACGGACCAACTAAACTCAACGGACAAGACAGTGAGGACACCAAGTTCAATGGGCAAGAAGAAGAACTGCTCGAAGCTCCCAGGCTCCGGACTACCGGCATGCTATGGACGTCCGGCGACCTCCAAGCTCCGGACGATCGGCCCTCTCCGGATGACCGGCACACCCACACCCCAGCCGAATCTACGGATTTTCGGAGCCTTGCGGACGACCGAAGCCCCGGACATCCGACCCCGACCGGATGTCCGACCAAAGCCCACCCGAGCCGATTCTATGGACGTTCGACGAGCACCAGACGTCCAAACCCTCGCGAGCCTCCGGACGACCGGTGACTCCCGGACATCCGACGCCTATGTGTTGTTTACGTGTTGGGCCGCAGCCCATGTACCCCTTCGCCCCCCTAGACTATATATACTCTTCTCCTGCCTAAGTTTTAGGGTTAGCACTGGTTTTAGCTCATATTAGAGACAGAGCATTGTTCATCCACATCGGATCTACTCCACGAGAGAGATAGTTGCCCCTCTTCAGAGAAGATCCCTTTGGATTCAAGAACCCTTTACGGGAAGATACCCTTGTGGATTTAAGACCTCCTCGCGGAGAAGACCATTACTTTTTGTATCGTCCCTAGTTGACCATGGATCATGTGATCTTTAATGTACTCGAGGATCTAGCATATGTGTGACTATTTCTTGTTGGTTTAGTGATTCTCTCGTGCTTCCCCTTGTGTTTCCCCTCGTGTTTTTCCTTGTGTTCTTCGTGTTCTCTGCGGGATCCGCTCCTTTCATGAAAGATCGGCCCCTAGGGTTCCTAACCTACATCATCTTGGTATCAGAGCAAGGTTGATCACGATTTCAAAGCCTCCCCATTGTGTTTCTAGCCTTGTTTTTGTTGATTTTGTCCCTAATTCGAAAATTCCCCACAAAAATAGCCCCATTTTTTGTGATTTGTTGGTGTATTGAAACTTTGTTGGATTTGATCCATGGATTTGCTTTGCCTTGAGTGGATCTAGCTTTTTCACCTTGTCTCCACCTTTTCCATCCACAAAATCCCCCCAGTTTGTCCATTTTCAGCTCATCCACCACCTCCACGAGGTGTTCATCCCGTGCCCGAAAATCGCCCAGGCACTGGACGTCCGACGACCGGACGACCGACCCATCCCAAACGTCCGACGTTCCCTGATGAAACTGAATTTTCTTCGGTTTAGTAACCACCACCGCCCCACTTCCGCATACGCACTCCCAACACCTATACACCATCACCACTTCCTCATACCACCATCATTGCTTACCGTTTCACAAACCGAGACGTGTTGCCACCTTGAGCTTTGAGAATTTGAGTTGTGGTTCCGTGTCCTACTGTGTTTCGGCTATTTAGGTACGGTTCGACATCAACATCACTGCCGCTCATCTTCCTCATGGACGCATCATCAACAATGACCACCTCAACTACATCTTGGTATTCGTGCCACCCATTTGATCACAGTGATCCGTTCTTGCTTATGGACGAAGAAACGAAGTTGCCATTACATTGATAGCCCTCATAGCCTTACTCCTTTGCGTCGCTTACCCATCGAGACTAGCCTTTGAATTTCCGGCAACGAGAATTGTGCACATTAGTGATCATAGTTCCCATAGCATACATACATCATTGGTGTATATCTTGGTATCATCTCTTGTGTCACAAGGTTGTCATCGCATACACAATTGTTATCTTGGTTCGTGAAGCATTGCATGAGAAAAGAGCTCAAACAACAAAGATCCAAACAAGCTTTTAAGAAAAAGGTAAAGATAAGCAAAGAGCTTTTAAGCAAGAATAATAGCGTAATACAACATTAAGAATGTAGTACTAAATCATCTTGGATCATAGCATCGAAACACCATACATAGAGCATACTTGGGATAGAAGTCGTTGCATTTTTGCTAAGTAGGTTGTGCACAAGTCTTTGTATCCGCCTATTTTGCAATCGTGCTAGTGTCTCTCCAGTGTCGTGCAACAAGAGAATTTTCGTGGATTCCACATTTTGGCTCATCCTTGGTTGCACGACCCCACTTATCTCTTTGCGTGTGTGTTTCCGTGTACCTTATATTACTTGGTCTACTTGTTGCATTGCAAACTTGCGAATCTTTTCCAACACTATTGAAGCTCACTAACAATTGCATCAAATTTTGTGCCACCATCCTAACCAAGCTCCACCATAACCTTTTACTTGTGTAGGTGTGAGAAACCGACAAGAATTGGTACCAATTGTGCTATTTCCTTGTTCCACATAGGAGTGATCATTGATCCACCTTCAACTTCGGTCAAGGTACATTTGGTATACGTTCTTCTCTTTCTCGCACTCACATAGTTCTCTTGGAATGATGGATAGGCCAAGTACTTCAACCAACCCACTCTTCATCAGGCAAGACGACGACATGAACTCCTACGTCACCAAGAGGCACCTCTTTGGTACTTCAACCGACCCACTCTTCATCGAGCAAGACGACGACATGAACTCCTACGTCACCAAGAGGCACCTCTTTGGTGCACAACATGCTTTGCATCACGAGCAACAAGCAATGATGATGCGGAGCATCCCCATGGACCTACCATCGTCTCACCAAGTGCCTAGCGGACCCATGACACGAGAACGTGCAAGTGCTCTCAAAAGCGAGGTTACATCTCTCCTCTCACAATTCCACTTCGATGCACATGAGACATGGCTACTACCTCATACTGAGGCATTGTGCATACTCAGGTAGCAAGGAGTTAGCCATGAAGAAGCTAAGGAGCAAGGAGAATCTGAAGAAGAAGATGGACGTGAAGACGGAGAAGAAGAAGAGCTGGGGAAGAAACCCAGCCACCAGACGACCGGTCGGGACCGGACGTCCGGAGCCTGAAGCCCCATCCACCGGACGACCGGTTGGGACCGGACGTCCGGCCTGGACCGGACGACCGACGACCCCACAGCCGAGCCAAACGAGTGGACGTCCTACGCCCCCGGATGATCGTCGACCGAATGACCGACCACTTCCGGAAATCCGTTACTTCAACACCTGAGCCAGAACAATCAAATGACCGGCGACTACTGGACGTCCAGCCGCCCATGAGCCACCGGACTACCGGCCCCCCACGGATGTCCGGTACCTGTCTGTGCACAGGATCGGTCCCGACGCCCATGTACCCCCCCCCACTTCGCCCCCTTTTGCACTAAGACTATAAATAGACCTCCTATTCCTCCTAGCTAGGGTTAGCAAAGGATTAGCTCATATTTCGTGTCAGAGCTTTGCTCATCCACTTGGTTACCTTCTCCTCGAAGATAGCGCCTTCTCGGAGAAGATCCCCCAAGCGGATTCAAGACCCCTTTACGGGAAGAATCTCAAGACTTCCTCATGGAGAAGACCGGCTACCTTTGTATCGTCCCTAGTTGACTGTGGATCGTGTGACCTCTTATGTACTCAAGGATCTACCATATGTGTGACTATTTCTTGTTGGTTTAGTGTTTCTCTCGTGTTTCCCCTATGTTTCCCCTCGTGTTCTTCGTGTTCTTCGCGGGATCCGCTCCTTTCGTGAAAGATCGGCCCCGAGCGTTCCTACCATACATCATCTTGGTATCAGAGCCACGTTGATCACGATTTCGGAGCCTCCCCGTTGTGTTTCTAGCCTTGTTTTTGTTGATTTTGTCCCTAATTCGAAAATTCCCCACAAAAATAGCCCCAATTTTTTTTGTCATTTGTTGGTGTGTTGAAACTTTATTGGATTTGATCCGTGGATTTGCTTTGCCTTGAGTGGATCTAGCTTTTTCACCTTGTCTCCACCTTTTGCGTCCACAAAATCCCCCGGGTTTGTCCATTTTCACCTCATCCACCACATCCACGAGTTATTCATCCCGTGCCCGAAAATCGCCTAGGCACCGGATGTCCGACCACCTCTGGATGTCCGATGACCGGACGACCGACCCATCCCGGACGTCCGGCGTTCCCCGACGAAACTGAATTTTCTTCAGTTTAGTAACCACCACCGCCCCACTTCCGCATACGCACTCCCACCACCTATACACCATCACCACTTCCTCATACCACCATCATTGCTTACCGTTTCGCACTCTGACACGTGTTGCCACCTTGCGCTTTGATAATTTGAGTTGTGGTTCCATGTCCTATTGTGTTTTGTCTATTTAGGTATGGTTCGACATCAACATCACCGCCGCTCATCTTCGCCATGGACGCGTCATCAAAAACGACCACCTCGACTACATCTTGGTATTTGTGCCACCCATTTGATCACCGTCATCCGTTCTTGCTTACGGACGAGGAACCGAAGCAATGGTAACCTCATCTTTGGTATTGGATACATCATTCTTGCCATTACATTGATAGCCATCATAGCCTTACTCCTTTGCGTCGCTTACCCATCGAGACTAGCCTTTGAGTATTGCCGGCAACGAGACTTGTACACATTAGTGATCATAGTTCCCATAGCATACATACATCATTGGTGCATATCTTGGTATCATCTCTTGTGTCACAAGGTTGTCATCGCATACACAATTGTTATCTTGGTTCGTGAAGCATTGCATGAGAAAAGAGCTCAAACAACAAAGAGCCGAACAAGCTTTTAAGAAAAAAGGAAAGATAAGCAAAGAGCTTTTAAGCAAGAACCATAGCATCATACAACATTAAGATTGTAGTACTAAATCATCTTGGATCATAGCATCGAAACACCATACATAGATCATACTTGGGATAGAAGTCGTTGCATTTTTGCTAAGTAGGTTGTGCACAAGTCTTTGTATCCGCCTATTTTGCAGTCGTGCTAGCATCTCTCTAGTGTTGTGCAACAAGAGCATTTTCGTGGATTCCACATTTTGGCCCATCCTTGGTTGCACGACCCCACTTATATCTTTGCGTGTGTGTTGCCGTGTACCTTATATTGCTTGGTCTACTTGTTGCATTGCAAACTTGCGAATCTTTTCCAACACTATTGAATCTCACTAACAATTGCATCAAATTTTGTGCCACCATCCTAACCAAGATCCACCGTAAGCTTTTACTTGTGTAGGTGTGAGAAACTAACAAGAATTGGTACCAATTGTGCTATTTCCTTGTTCCACATTGGAGTGATCATTGATCCACCTTCAACCTCGCTCAAGGTACATTTGGTATACGTTCTTCTCTTTCTCCCACTCACATATTTTTCTTGGAATCATGGATAGGCCAAGTACTTCAACCAACCCACTCTTCATCGGGCAAGACAACAACATGAACTCCTACGTCACCAAGAGCCACCTCTTTGGTGCACAACATGCTTTGCATCATGAGCAATAAGCAATGATGATGTGGAGCATCCCCATGGACCTACCATCGTCTCACCAAGTGCCTAGTGGACCCATGACACAAGCACATGCAAGAGCTCTCGAAACAGAGATGACATCTCTTCTCTCACAATTCCACTTCGATGCACATGAGACATGGCTACTAACTCATACAGAGGCATTGTGCATACTCAGGTATCAAGGAGTTAGCCATGAAGAAGCTAAGGAGCAAGGAGAATCAGAAGAAGAAGGTGGACGTGAAGACAGAGAAGAACAAGAGTTGCGGAAGAAAACCCAGCCACCGGCGACCGGTCAGGACCGGATGTCCAGAGCCTGAAGCCCAAGCCACCGGACGACCGGTCGAGTCCAGACAACGCCTGAAGCCCCAGCCGAGCTACAGCGAGCGGACGTCCGTCCTGGACCGAACGATCGACGACCCCGCAGCCAGAACGAGTGGACGACCGGCAACTACTGGACGTCCGGCCGCCCATAAGCCACCAGATGACCGGCCCCCTGCGGACGTCCGGTACCTATCTGTGCACAGTATTCGGGACCGAGGCCCATGTACCCCCCCCCCCACTGCGCCCCCTTTTGCACTAAGACTATAAATGGACCTCCTATTCCTCCTAGCTAGGGTTAGCAAAGGATTAGCTCATATTTCATGGCAGAGCTTTGCTCATCCACTTGGTTATCTTCTTGGAGATAGCGCCTCCTCGAAGAAGAACCCCTTTATGGGAAGAACCTCAAGACCTCCTCACAGAGAAGACCGGCTACCTTTGTATCGTCCCTAGTTGACCGTGGGTCATGTGACCTCTTATGTACTCAAGGATCTAGCATATGTGTGACTATTTCTTGTTGGTTTAGTGTTTCTCTCGTGTTTCCCCTGTGTTTCCCCTCGTGTTTTCCATCGTGTTCTTCATGTTCTTCACGGGATCCACTCCTTTCATGAAGGATCGGCCCCTAGGGTTCCTACCCTACATCGTCTTGTATCAGAGCCACGTTGATCACGATTTCGGAGCCTCCCCGTTGTGTTTCTAGCCTAGTTTTTGTTGATTTTGTCCCTAATTCGAAAATTCCCCACAAAAATAGCCCCCAAGTTTTTTTTGTGATTTGTTGGTGTGTTGAAATTTTGTTGGATTTGATCCATGGATTTGCTTTGCCTTGAGTGGATCTACCCATTCCCCCTTGTCCCCACACTTTCCATCCACGAAATCGGCCAAATACGATGAATTTCGATCTCTCCATCATGAACCCTAGTTGTTCTTCCCGTGCCCGAAATTTTGCCCAGGCACCGGACGTCCGACCGCCTCCGGACGTTTGATGACTGGACGACCGGCCCATCCCGGACGTTTGACATTCCCTGACGAAACTGAATTTTTTCAGTTTAGTCACCACCACCGCCTCACTTCCACATACGGACTCCCACCACCTATACACCATCTCCACTTCCGCATACCACCACCATTGCTTATCCGTTTCGCACTCCGACACGTCACTACTAGAAAAAGGGCTATAGATGGGATTGACACTAATGGCGCACCAGACAAGCGGTGCGCCATTAGTATATACTAATGGCGCACCACCTTCTGATACGCCATTAGAGCTGAAACTACTAATGGCGCACCTGGCCCAGGGTGCGCCATTAGTATCAAAAATTTTTTTTGAACTAGTGCGCCTGTCCAAACATACTAATGGCGCATCCAGACACAGTGCGCCATTACTAGTTGTAACTAGTAATGGCGCACCTGTCGGAAAGTGCGCAACTAATGTTGTTTTTTATTATATTTTTATTCCTTTTTTTGCAAAACTACTAATGGCGCACTGTTCCACCGTGCGCCATTACTAGTTTAAACTAGTAATGGCGCACTGTGGAACAGTGCGCCATTAGTATGTTTTTTTTTGCAAAACTACTAATGGCGCACCACCAGAAGGTGCGCCATTAGTAACCTGGATTACTAATGGCGCATTTAGAGTTGGTGCGCCATTAGTAAGTGGGCAGCAACAAGATATTTTGGACATCCATCCATCCATCCGACCAAACGCACCAACACACACTCTCTCTCTCTCTCTCTCTCGCTCGAACCCACCCAAACCCTTGTCGCCTCCTCTCTTCCCCCCGAACCCCTCTCTCCCTCGCCGCCGTCGCCACCCACGCCGCCCGGTTCCGGCGAGCTCCGGCCGCGCGCAGCACGCCGGCGAGATCCCCTTGGTCCGCATCTCGCTTACCTCCATGCAGATCCGCGGCTCCCCCACTGGCTAGGGTTTTGCATCCCCTTTTGTTCGCCGGGATCCGCCACGGCGAGGCCATAGGTGACTGGATCCAGCACTGGTAAGCCCCTCCCCCTCCTTCTTTGCCCACCATCTCCTCCTCACCTCACCTCATCTTCTCTTCCTTCTCTGCAGGTCGCCATGGGCGTGCCGACGACGACGGCAGGAGGGGCGCACCTCCGTGGGGCGGGACGCCGCCATGGAGATGGATTCCCTTGTCCGCCACCACGCAGCGGCACCATGGAGCCTCCCAGCGCCCCAAACCCTTGCTGAGAGAGAGGAGATGCTCCTAGTACAGCACGCCATGGAAGGGATTTTTTTGGTATTTTTGTTGTTGTTTCTCTTCCCGATCTAATCATGTGGAAGGCCCTTTTCCTCACCATGATTTATTCATCTCCCCTTCCTCTGTTTTGTGCAGGTTGCTCTAATGGCGAAGCTTCTTCTGCAGGACACCCTCCACCCCTCCCCTGCATCCACCTCCTACCCCCATACATGGTGAGCTACAACCTCTCTTTCTAGCCCTTGCAAATCTGATCTGGAGTGGACATGAATTGCAATTGTCATGGACACTACATAACAGCAAGTATTGGTTCAGTTTTTGTGTGAAATTCGATTGTCATTGTGCTTTTTGATGCTTGCTTCAGAAAAATAAAATCATGGATAGATAGAAGATGGAAACAGTGAGCTTCCTTTCAAGTTAGTAATACTAAAAATCATTTGGCTCATCAATTTTTCATGTCTTGTGTTAAATCCACTCCATTGCAATCTGGCTATGTATGGATGGTTTGGTACAATTTGCCATGGATGAGTATAGTAGTTACGTACACATGTGCTCTGTAGTTTTAGTCCTTCTTGTGTTGCTGCACTTAGTCTAGAGATACAACAACATTAGTTAGGTCATGGATGGATGGATCAATACATACAGCTAGCACTGCTAGCAACAACAACAAAATAACCTTGTGATTGATTCTGTTGACGCTAGCATGCTCTATTAGTTTTGGAGCCCAACCATGGACTGTACGTACTAAGCTAGCTCAAGCACACACACATGCAGCTTGATTTATTTCTGTAGATACTAGCAGCAGCACGCGTGTCTCCTATACTAGCTTGCTTAATTTCTGTACTAGATCAACGACACTAGCACTTACTTGTTTGTTAGATTCGGAGCAGCAGGCATCCTCCGTGGACGATGACGACAACCAGGTCATCCACCGCCACGACGACACCCCGCACATGGTCCAACTCGACTACAACATCCACCGCGTGACGGCGACGTGGTCGTGTGCGGCATCGACCAACCTCCTCTCCTGTGAATCCGTCTCCTACCTGTAGCTCCCGCTCTTGTGCTGCTATATTAGTACCTTGCTCTGTTTCATGCGTATGGGTGATTTTGTTTGTGCTTGTGTCATGGAAAAGATCATTCCTATTTATTTGTGCTCTGTTTTCTTTATTATCACGAGTTGCAAAATTAGTAGTGGGAAGTAAACTTTTGTTAACTTGTTGGTTGAACCAATGGAACTACTGTTATATTTGATTTGTTGCTCAACTAGTGCTGCAATGATGGGATCGAATGATTGCATGACCCTAATGTTGGCCTATCATTTCAATTATCTTGGTCTTATAGATGTTATTGTTCCTGTCATATAGCACATGCTAGTTTCTTTATTGGTTGGCTGCTGGTTCTGTTTGTTCATATGCATAAGTGCTACTGTTTCTTTGTTATCTTATAAAGGATATAGTCCTTCATTTGTATATAGCCGTAACTCTCTTATTGATCAACATATACTGATTCATCTCTTTACTGCAATTACTCTGTGTACTTCATGATTTGCTCCTGTAGTGGTATAAAATTATAGTTTCTCTTTCAAGCTGGTATCTGTGTTTGATATATACTAGTCTTTATCTAAATACCATGTATTGGTATTTCTTGTATGGTTTAGTACATCATCTACTGGTGGTTTAGTTGTATATTGTACAGGACATAGTCCTGACGGTTGCATGTAGTGATAATTCTTTCTTTGCATTAGCTATTTCATATGTTTCAGATAATTTAGATGCATGCTTATACTCCTATCTATACCAGGTGCATGTGTTGTGCTTGTGTACCTATATACAGAATAGTACCCATGTGTAAGTGGGTGTATGTGTTCTGCTTATAGCAGATGTTTAGTAAATGTGCTATCAATGGCCTATTTCTTCTTGCAGGTTATGGACTATATCTTTCCTTGCCAATTCCCTCTCTCTTAAATCTGATTTGAACAGATGCTGCACTGGTCTCTTCACTTTCTTTCTTTCTCTCCTACTCTCACTGATAAGAACAGGTGCTCCTTAATCTTGCCATGCCAATGATGGTGTCCTGAGGCTCTCATCGTTACTTAAAGATGTTGCACTACTTGATCCAATGATGCAATAGTCCTAGCACTACTAGGCTGCCTGAGGACAATCCCTACTTCAAACCCTACCTCTGGGCTAGTTGATTAGTAGTGGGTTTGTTGGATTTCATCTGAAAACTAACCCAAGCTTAATTGAGGGATCCCCTAATCATGGAGTTAGTTCTAGTTTGAGTTGATCTTTGGGTTTGGCTTTGATCTATACTTTGCTGGCTCTACTTCTGTCTTTTGGGTTATTGGCTCCATTTATGCAGTGTTGGCTCTCTTCTACTGTTTCTTTGATCAACTTAATCTGATTGGGGTTTGACTAATGTTTCCAAACTCGTAAGTGCTAGCTCCTACAGCAAAGGCATTTTGCTAAGGGGAATGCTACATTTAAACCTTGATCAAGTTTTTCATGTTTGTTGTTTCTTGTTTTGCAGGTTGATGAACTGGAAGAAAGAAGCAGAAGATGAAGAACTAGATAGTTTAGTATAGGTTTAGTTTAGGACTTTTTCTAGATACGCCCGCTATCTAGCGGGAGAGGGGAGGGAGCGTTGGAGGAACCGGATGAAGACGAGTTTCATCGTGATGATGCTCATCGTGATGACCGCAGCTCTCTTCTATGTGATGGTAGTTTAGATGATCGATATCGACTTGTAATGTGAAGACAAACTCGCTACTCGCGGTCTCGAGACTTGTAATATAATGTTCTATCTTTGTTCGGTCTTTTCAATTCGGAGACTAATATGATGAATTGTATTCGGAGACTAATATGATGAATTGTATTCAGAGACTAATCTTCTATTGTATTCGATGAATCTGTTGTTGATGTGTGCTGTCTATATTTTGTCCAATTATACATTTTGTAACCTGTGCAAAAAACAGAAAATAAAAAATAAAAAAACCTAATATTCATACTAATGGCGCATCACATCACAGTGCGCCATTAGTATGCCAAAGGATACTAATGGCGCATCATTAAACAGTGCGCCATTAGTATGCCGAAGTTACTAATGGCGCATCTTGTTGTTGTGCGCCATTAGTATGCCAAAGCACCTGGGTATACATGGCCCCCTGGGAGGCATACTAATGGCGCACTGTTGTATATACTAATGGCGCATCTGAGGTGCGCCATTAGTATACCAGATACTAATGGCGCACCTGTGGTGCGCCATTAGTAAAATATACTAATGGCGTGGCACTAATGGCGCACCACTAATGCGCCATTAATGGCCAAATTAGGTGCGCCATTAGTAGGCCTTTTCCTAGTAGTGCGTGTTGCCACCTTGCTCTTTGAGAATTTGAGTTGCGGTTCCGTGTCCTATTGTATTCGTCTATTTAGGTAGCGTTCGACATCAACATCACCGCTGATCATCTTCGCCATGGACGTGTCATCAACAACGGCCACCTCGACTAGATCTTGGTATTCGTGCCGCCCATTTGATCACCGTCACTCGTTCTTGCTTACGGACGAGGAACCGAAACAACGGTAACCTCTTCTTTGGTATTGGATACATCATTCTTGCCATCACATTGATAGCCATCATAGCCTTACTCCTTTGCGTCGCTTACCCATCGAGACTAGCCTTTGAGTATTGCCGGCAGCGAGACTTTTGCACATTAGTGATCATAGTTCCCATAGCATACATACATCATTGGTGCATATCTTGGTATCATCTCTTGTGTCACAAGGTTGTCATCGCATACATAATTGTTACCTTGGTTCGTGAAGCATTGCATGAGAAAAGAGCTGAAACAACAAAGAGCCAAACAAGCTTTTAAGCAAAAGGGAAAGATAAGCAAAGAGATTTTAAGCAAGAACCATAGCATCATACAACATTAAGATTGTAATACTAAATCATCTTGGATCATAGCATCGAAACACATACATAGAGCATACTTGGGATAGAAGTCGTTGCATTTTTGCTAAGTAGGTTTTGCACAAGTCTTTGTATCCGCCTATTTTGCAATCGTGCTAGCGTTTCTCTAGTGTTGTGCAACAAGAGCATTTTCGTGGATTCCACATTTTGGCTCATCCTTGGTTGCACGACCCCACTTATATCTTTGCGTGTGTGTTCCCACGTACCTTATATTGCTTGGTCTACTTGTTGCATTGCAAACTTGCGAATCTTTTCCAACACTATTGAATCTCACTAACAATTGCGTCAAATTTTGTGCCACCATCCTAACCAAGATCCACCATAAGCTTTTACTTGTGTAGGTGTGAGAAACTGACAAGAATTGGTACCAATTGTGCTATTTCCTTGTTCCACATTGGAGTGATCATTGATCTGCCTTCAACTTTGGTCAAGTTACATTTGGTATACGTTCTTATCTTTCTCCCACTCACATATTTCTCTTGGAATGATGGATAGGCCAAGTACTTCTACCAAGCCACTCTTCATCGGGCAAGACGACGACATGAACTCCTACGTCACCAAGAGCCACCTCTTTGGTGCACAACGTGCTTTGCGTCAAGAGCAACAAGCAATGATGATGCAGAGCATCCCCATGGACCTACCATCATCTCACCAAGTGCCTAGCGGACCCATGACACGAGCACGTGCAAGAGCTCTCGAAACTGAGGTGAAATCTCTCCTCTCACAATTCCACTTCGATGCACATGAGACATGGCTACTACATCATACAGAGGCATTGTGCATACTCAGGTATCAAGGACTTAGCCATGAAGAAGCTAAGGAGCAAGGAGAATCAGAAGAAGAAGATGGACGTGAAGACGGAGAATAAGAAGAGTTGCGGAAGAAACCCCAGCCACCGGACGACCGGTCAGGACCGGACGTCCGGAGCCTGAAGCCCCAGCCACCGGACGACTGGTCGGGACTGGACGTCTAGCGCCTGAAGCCCCAGCCAAGCTACAGCGAGCGGACGTCCGGCCTGGACCGGATGACCGACGACCCCACAGCCGAGCCAAATGAGCGGACATCCGACGCCCCCAAACGATCGGCGATCGGATGACCAACCACTTCCGGAAATCCCTTACTTCAACATCTGAGCCAGAACGGGCGGACAACCGGCGACTACCGGATGTCCGGCCACCCATGAGCCACCGGACGACCGCCCCCCTGCGAACGTCCGGTACCTGTCTGTGCACAGGATCGGGACCGAGGCCCATGTACCCCCCCCCACTTCGCCCCCTTTTGCACTAAGACTATAAATAGACCTCCTATTCCTCCTAGCTAGTGTTAGCAAAGGATTAGCTCATATTTCGTGTCAGAGCTTTGCTCATCCACTTGGTTACCTTCTCGGAGATAGCGCCTCCTTGAAGAAGAACCCCTTTATGGGAAGAACCTCAAGACCTCCTCACGGAGAAGACCGGCTACCTTTGTATCGTCCCTAGTCGACCGTGGATCATGTGACCTCTTATGTACTCAAGGATCTAGCATATGTGTGACTATTTCTTGTTGGTTTAGTGTTTCTCTCGTGTTTCCCCTGTGTTTCCCCTCATGTTTTCCCTTGTGTTCTTCGTGTCCTTCGCGGGATCCACTCCTTTCATAAAAGATCGGCCCCTAGGGTTCCTACCCTACATCGTCTTGGTATCAGAGCCACGTTGATCACGATTTTGGAGCCTCCCCGTTGTGTTTCTAGCCTAGTTTTTGTTGATTTTGTCCCTAATTCGAAAATTCCCCACAAAAATAGCCCCCAATTTTTTTTGATTTGTTGGTGTGTGGAAATTTTGTTGGATTTGATCCATGGATTTGCTTTGCCTTGAGTGGATCTACCCTTTCCCCCTTGTCTCCGCACTTTCCATCCACGAAATCGGCCAAATTCGATGAATTACGATCTCTCCATCATGAACCCTAGCTGTTCTTACCGTGCCCGAAATTTCGCCGAGGCACCGGACGTCCGACCACCTCCGGACGTCCGACGATCGGACGATCGGCACATGCCGGACGCCCGACGTTCCCTAACGAAACTGAATTTTTTTCAATTTAGTCACCACCACCGCCTCACTTCTGCATACGCACTCCCACCACCTATACACCATCTCCACTTCCGCATACCACCACCATTCCTTATCCGTTTCGCACTCCGACATGTTTTGCCACTTCGAGCTTTAAGAATTTGAGTTGCGGTTCCGTGTCCTATTGTGTTTCGGCTATTTAGGTACGATTCGACATCAACATCACTGCCGCTCATCTTCGCCACGGACGCGTCGTCAACAAAGACCACCTTCACTACATCTTGGTATTCATGCCACCATTTTGACACCATACCATAAGCAAGAAGCGGTAAAATCATCTTGGTATTGGATGCATCATTCTTGTCATTACTTTCATATCCATCATAGCCTTACTCCTTTGCATCGCTTACCCATCGAGACTTGCTTTTGAGTATTGCCGACAACGAGACTTGTGCACTTTAGTGATCATACTTCCCATAACATACATACATCATTGGTGCATATCTTGGTATCATCTCTTGTGTCACAAGTTTGTCATCGCATACAGAATTGCTATCTTGGTTCGTGAAGCATTGCATGAGAAAAGAGCTCAAACAACAAAGAGCTGAACAAGCTTCTAAGCAAAAGGGGAAGATGAGCAAATAACTTTTTAGCAAGAACCATAGCATCATACACCATTAAGATTGTCATACCAGATCATCTTGGATCATATCATCGAAACACCATACATAGAGCATACTTGGGATAGGCGTTGTTGCATTTTTTCTTAGTAGGTTGTGCACAAGTCTTCGTATCCACCTATTGTGCAATCGTGCTAGCGTCTCTCTAGTGTTTTGCCGCAAGAGCATTTTTGTGGATTCCACATTTTGGCTCATCCTTGGTTGCACGACCCCACTTATCTTTTTGCGTGTGTGTTTCCGTGTACCTTATATTGCTTGATCTACTTGTTGCATTGCAAACTTGCAAATCTTTTCCAACATTATTGAACCTCACTTACAATTGCATCAAATTTTGTGCCATCATCCTAACCAAGCTCCACCATAAGAGTTTTCTTGTGTAGGTGTGAGAAGCCGACAATAATTGGTACCAATTGTGCTATTTCCTTGTTCCACATTGGAGTGATCATTGATCCACCTTCAACTTCGGTCAAGGTACATTTGGTAAACATTCTTCTTGTTCTACCACTCACAATTTTCTCTTGGAATGATGGATAGGCCAAGTACTTATACCAACCCACTCTTCATTGGGGAAGACGACATGAGCTCCTACGTCACCAAGAGCCACCTCTTTGGTGCACAACGTGCTTTGCATCAAGAGCAACAAGCAATGAGTGAACGCATCGACAACCTCTCCGCCGACTTGCGACTCTCCGAGCAACGTACAAGGGACTACTTCGACCACAAGCTCGACGATCACAAGGAAGAGAACGACGCAAGAATGGACAAGATTCATGCTTTGTTGCTCAACCGCTCTTCTTCCACTTCGTCCTCATCAAGACGGAGCCGCTCAAGTCGACACTCCGACTTCACCCTCTCCGGCTCAAGTACAGCGACATCATACACTCTTCGACGTGTCGCGCGACAATCGTCAAGCAAGCCTCAATCCTCTACGCGACACCGACTCTCAAGAGCACCGACAACGTCAAACCCAAGCGGCTTTTGTGCTAACACGAGATCCACAACGAGAACGCCAACATGAAGAGGAAGAGCGAGCGCGTTTACACCAAGATGCACAAGATGCCGAGGCACAACGCCAAGAACAACAACTCTGTGAAGCTCAAGCACTTGAGGCGCAACGTGCCCTCCAAAATTCAAGTCGAGCTGATGAGGACATCAATACCATCGTTACAGCCACAACCCCTGCTGCTATCCATATTGGACCAATTACTAGAGCTCGCGCACGCCAATTGAATTATCAGGTAGTTTCGTTTCTTGGTAACGATTCTAATGTTTATGAGAATATGATGCTGTCTAAATTGGATACATTTGTTTTGCTTACAAATGAAGGGCCTAGCTTGGACAAGAAAGATGAACCTTGGAGCAAGTTCAAGCTTGGAGATGATGGCATGCGCAAGGGGAACAAGAACGGAGTTACAAGTGATGATTCCAGGACTTTGAAGCCACCATAATGAGTGCATGAAGCCTTGGACGAAATATACAAGATGCCACTTCATATATTTCGTCCACGGGCTATTCTAGGTGCCGCGTCACCTTATTTTTGGGCCAGGCCCATGTAATTTCGAAATACTTGATTATATGCAGTTTTTAGAGTCCGTATGTGTGGGGAAACAAGAGTTAGAGTTCGTTTCGGACCCCTCCTGCAAGGTCCACGAAATTCCCCCCTCTCTCCTCCATATATACAGCCCTTAGGGCATCGTTTAGACTTTTGGTTTCATTTAGATTAAAGTTTGCCATAGCTGCAACTTCGCATACTTCGTTTGTGTTCAACGACGAGACAAAGGCATCACAGAACCCCACCTTGATCAATAAAGCTTTCCTGTTATATTCGCAATATCCATGTTGCGATCTCAGTTTCTTGCTTGTTCTTCGTTTGCGTGTATGAAACAGACCTTCGTGGTGAGGTTGATTCTGCTCCGGCATGGTCAATAACCTCTAGGAGTTGGTTTAGCGATTGCTAAGGCGCGATGTCCTCGCACGTTCATAGTCGGATTGTCAAAGCCGGCTTCCTCCAAAATGATAGCCACCATCTCATCGAAAGATGGGACACCTTTGCCTCTATCAAGTGGTATCAGATTTCGAGATTGCTCGGTGAGATTTTATAGTTTTTTGTAGTTTACGTCGAGTCTGTTCTTCATACCTATAGTCCACAAAAAAGCCAAAAAAATAGGGTTAGTTCATCATATCCGAACCAATCTGATCCTTTGCATAGTCTTTTTAGAGTTTTGCTTTGTTGAATTTGCGGTAGCATCGTCGTGTCGAGTTGCTGGTCTTAGCGTTTAGTCCCTTAGAGTTTCGAGTTCTGTTCACAGGTTGTCACGCCATCGCCGCACCATCGTCATCATCATTGCCATATACCACCACCCCACCATCGCCGCTGCCATATACACCACCAATCCGTGCCTAGATATAACATTGCCACATACAACCACCAGTCCGAGTTCATAAGATTCATCTCTGCCACCAGTTCTAGTCCGAGTCCAGCATTTGTTGCATCGTTTTCGAGTTCTAGATCACGTGATACTTCGAGTCATGACCAAGTCGGACTCCCCAATTTCTGTGCTTCCCGCAGAAGAAAAATAGTTCCAAACTCAAAAAAAACTAAGTCTGGAAAATTTTGGCTAGGCAGTTTTTAGACCATTTGTAGACTTCTTCAAAAAAATGCGGAGTAAAAAAAGAGAGGAAAAAAGTGAAAAAGGAACAAAATTCAGAGAGTGCTCCTCCCTTGTTTACGTGCCACGCCGTGATTTTGTTCGTGTTCCAGGCTCGCGTCTCTAGTACGTTCTAGCCTAGGACCAGCACAGTATTGTCGTTGAGCGTTTATTCAACTTTGCATCTCTGAATTGATTATTGCTAACCCTTTTGCTATGTAACATCCCAAAATTCTAAATTTTGGAATGTTATATTAAATAAATTCTTATGATTTTTTGTTTGATTGTTGTGTGAAAATGATTGGAATTTGAAAACTTTTTGAAAGTTGAATGAGAGGGAACAAAAGGACTTTCCCAAAACTTTTCATCTTGCATTTTGGTCTCCCTGGGTTTAAATTCATTTCATTACAAAACCCTAGAGTGAAGATAATATGACTTCTTCCACTTAAAGAAATGAAAAGGGGTTCGAAAATAATTTAAATTTCCATTTGAATTATTTCAAATTTAGAAACTTTAAGCAACTCAGTGAGTTCATGAGGGAAGATAAAATGACTTCTTCATATTTGAAAAAAGAGAGTTGCAAGTTTCAAAGAAATAAATTGGAAGTCACTTTGAAGTTATTAGAAACTCATTTTCCATTTGAAGTTCTTTGAAATTCCAAATTCAAATCCAATTGGGAGTTATTTGATTCTATATTCAAAATATTTTTTTCCTGAAAATAAATAAATGGAAATAAGGGTAAAATGATTTGCTTCAATAGAAAATTAGGAGAAAGCAAATTTGTAATCATTTTGGGATTTTTTTTAAATGTTTCTTATTTAATTTAAATGCAAAACTAGCACTGTTTGACTTTTATGATTTTCTATAGAATTTATTTGACCTTGGAAAATAGTTCATCTTATTCTTGGTATTTTTCTGAGCATTTTGGTATATAATATGCCTATGTAATTTTTGTTTTATTTTTATTTTTATTCTTGCTCTGTTGTAGTTTTTGTTGTTTAAAAAAAACACCGCCTGGACCGAAACACTGTTCGGCCCGGGAGCACACTCAACCACCTGCACCTCCCCCTCACTCGCTCTCTCCCACCGCCGCTGCCAGTGGGACCCGCTCCCTAGGTCATCCCCAACCACCCGCAGACCACGGGATGACGACGCCGCGCGCACTCCCGAACCCGGCGGCCGAAGCTCCTGGGGTAGAGCTTATCCCACTGCTCCCCGACGCCCTAACCTCGCCTATAAAGAGCCCTCGATCCCCTCTCTCCATTCAGTCAACTTGCACACCCCCTCGCCCCCTGCATCGCCTGCCATCGTTGCGTGGATCTCGCCGACCGAAGCTCCGTCGCCGGAGTTTGCCGTCGTTCGTAAGCTGCCACGGCCTCCGTCTTCTTCTTCAATCTGTTGCCCGAGTCGAAGCGCACCTTGTTGACATCCTTTTCCTGTCCCTAGATCACCGGAGACGGCGCCTCGACGAAGCCTGAGTTCGTTGGAGCAACGGAGCTCCGCCGCCTCCCTCTGCCCCGTTCGGTGCACGCCGACGCCCGTCGTCTACACCATCCGGTCGCCCGCGCCACGCCGGTCCCCTTCGCCTCCTCGCCCGTTGCTGAGAAGCATCGCAGACCGCTGCCCCGCCGACGTCGTTGTCCTGCCCAACATCGGTGCCGCCGCATTTGCCCCGCCCCCTCATTCTTTTCTAAGTCTAGGTTTTTTAACTATTACATGAAAAAAAACACCGGTTTTATTTTTAAACCGGTTGGTTCACTTAGTTTAGCCGCGGTAGCCCGTTTTTCTTATATGTCGACCGTTCGCCGGTTAAGCTCTGCAACGAATGGGTACGCACCAGTAGGAATCCGCCACGTGGCCAGGGACCTGGTCGCAAATAAAACTTTCACAGTCAAGTCCCTGAGTTTTCAGTTTAGCCCCTAAACTTCGAATGGTTGTATCTTTTTAACCGTAACTCCAAATTCGATGAAACCAGCGGCAAAATGTTCGCTTTATCCGAAGAACCAGCATTGAAAATTTTGGCCAATTTTGAATTTAAATTTATTCAGGTTTGAATTCAAACTTCAACTAGCCATATCTACTAAATCGTAGCTCTAATTTGTGACGCCTGGATAATTAGGCTACAGTAATCCCACGTTAATGATGCCATGTCACCACGGTTACTGTTGTTAATCTCGCTTTAGTTCAAAACCGATTCATATTCAAATTTGAATTTAAGTCAAACAATAAAAAAATTCAAATATCAAAACTAAAATGTTCGGGTTGTGCCAAATAATGCGTATGTAATTATGGTGGAGAAACCACACTTTTATAAAATATTTAAATACTGTAAGATGAATAAAACTGTAGATAAAACAATTAATTAAATGTCTTTCGTATTATGTAAAATACTAAAATTAAAATAAATTAAAAAGTCAAAAGAAAACAGAAATAAAAATATAAAAAAAGGAATAAAACAAACCCCCTGACTGGGCCTCTTGGCCCAACTGCTAGCCAGGCCAAACCCCAGGCCGGCCCACCCCCTGGCCTATAACCAACCCGAGTGAAACCCTAGCCCGATCCCACTCTCCACTCCCCCGCCCCCCTCCCCACATCGCTCGATCCCCACCCTCTCCCTCCAGCGCCGCCAGGAGAGCCCCACGCACGAACCCCCCCACTCTCTCTTGTCTCTCTCCCAGCTACGCTCGCCCCCGACACCATTGCCGAACCGCCCCGCCTCACACCGGCGCTCCACCGCCACACCAACGCCGCCCCATCCTCACCTCCTCCCGACTGGCGTCCAGCGCTCGGCGCCCCCACCCCGCGCCACCCTGCGCTCCCGATGACGGTGCCTCCTCCCTGGAGCCCCCGCTTGCCGACGCCACCGTCCCACCCTACCTCTCCACCACCGGTGCCTTCGGACCCCACCGCGCCCCGTGGTCGTCATCCACCCCACCAGCGCAAGGCCACGGTGCCCCCCATCATCGGATCGTCGTCGCTCCTCAGCGTCGGCCAACAACATGACGACCGCGTCGACTTGCTGCTCCGACGCCTCCACGCCCCCCCTCGAGCTCGCACGCGACCTCCCTGTGAGCCCCTTGCCCAATCCCCCTCCGCCTCCCACCGTAGGTCGCCATCCGCGCTCCGACCCTGCTCCGCCCTGGACGCGTTGCCCCGTGCCCGTGCGCGGCCTCGCCGTGTTTGCCCGCACCATGTGTGGCTGCGCCCGCGCCGCGCCTGAGCCCCGTCCCTGCTCGCTACAACTACCGCCTCCTACCTGCTACTGCCTCCGAGCGCAGCTAGTCACGCCCGTTGCCCTGCACCCATTGTCGCCGCTCCTCCGGAACTGCTACTACAGCTGGCGCCGCCACGCAGCCCCGGCTCTGGCCGCCGCCGTCTCTCGACGGCCCCTGCTGCTCCGGCCATGGCCTTCCCCAGCCCCCGCACCCGGGCGGGTTTGGCCACGCTGGGCGCCCACACCCACCGCCCGATAGCCCAGTGCACACTGTGGCCTTCGGGCCCTTGACAGATGGGGCCCACGCCCCTGTATTGTTAAAAAAGAATTAAAAGGAATTATAATAAAAATATTAGTGAATTAATTAATTAAAATAATTAATTAACTTAACTAACCCTATTTAGTTAACTAATTAACTCTAATTAAACCTGCTAATTAAAAGTTAACAGATAATTAGTTTTCAGCCAATGACATGTGGGACCTGCCTGTCAGTTTGACTAAGTCAACTAACTGGTTGACTGATGACATCACACTGACCTCATGCTGACATCATAATGGCATTTTTTAAATTAAATTAATTCTGTTAGTTCTAAAAATGAATTAGAAACTTTGAAAATTAATATTAAATAATCCGTAACTCGGATGAAAATACTTTGTACATGAAAGTTGCTCAGAACGATGAGATGAATCCGGATACACTCTCCATTCGTCCGCCACACATCCCTAGCATAGCAAATATGCAACTTTCCCCCTCCGGTTTATCTGTCCGAAAACGCGAAAAACCGGAATACTTTCCCGGATGTTTCTCCCCTTCGCCGGTATCACCTATCACTGCGTTAGATCACCTCTAGCACCATGTTTGTCATGTTATGCTTTGATTGCTCTGTTATTTATTGTGTTCCCCCTCCGTTACTTTTCCGGTAGACCCCGAGACTGCCGCTGATGCCCCAGTGATCGACTACGTCGACGACGACCCTCCTTCTTGTCTGAGCAACCAGGCAAGCCCCCCCCCTTGATCACCAGATATCACCTACTCTCCTCTATACTGCTTGCATTAGAGTAGTGTAGCATGTTATTGCTTTCCGTTAATCCTATCCTGATGCATAGCCTGTCCTTGCTACTACTGTTGTTACCATTACCTGCTATCCTACTGCTTAGTATAGGATGCTAGTGTAACATCAGTGGCCCTACACTCTTGTCCGTCTGCTATGCTATACTACTGGGCCGTGATCACTTCGGGAGGTGATCACGGGCATATATAATATACTTTACACAGTTACCTTACCTGTGATATTGTTTGGAGATGGGGGCTGAAGGGGCAGGTGGCTCCATCCCAGTAGAGGTGGGCCTGTGTTCCCGACGGCCCCCGACTGTTACTTTTAGGCGGAGTGACAGGGCAGGTTGAGACCACCTAGGAGAGAGGTGGGCCTGGCCCTGGTCGGCGTTCGCGGATACTTAACACGCTTAACGAGATCTGGGTTTTTGATCTGAGTCTGGCCATTTGGTCTATACGCACTAACCATCTACGCGGGAGTAGTTATGGGTATCCCGGCGTCGTGGTATCAGCTGAAGCCTTCGTGACGTCAGCGACTGAGCGGCGCGCGCTGGGTTGGAATGTAAGCCTGGTCTTGTATTAAGGGGGCTAGTTCTGCTTCCGGCCGCGTTCGCAACGTGCAGGTGTGCTAAGGGCGATGGGCCCAGACCCCTGGGCGCTTAGGTTTAGACCGGCATGCTGACCTCTCTGTTGGTCTAGGTGGGGCTGCGACGTGTTGATCTTCCGAGGCCAGGCATGACCCAGGAAAGTGTGTCCGGCCAAATGGGATCAAGCGTGTTGGGGAATGTGGTGCACCCCTGCAGGGAAGTTAATCTATTTGAATAGCCGTGATCTTTGGTAACAGGACGACTTGGAGTTGTACCTTGACCTTATGACAACTAGAACCGGATACTTAATAAAACACACCCTTCCAAGTGCCAGATACAACCGGTGATCGCTCTCTCACAGGGCGACGAGGAGAGGATCATCGGTTAGGATTATGCTATACGATGCTACTTGGAGGACTTCAGTCTACTCCCTTCTACATGCTGCCAGATGGAGGCTGCCAGAAGTGTAGTCTTCGACAGGATTAGCTATCCCCCTCTTATTCTGGCATTCTGCAGTTCAGTCCACCGTTTTGGCCTTTACACATATACCCATGCATATGTAGAGTAGCTCCTTGCTTGCGAGTACTTTGGATGAGTACTCATGGTTGCTTTCTCCCTCTTTTCCCCCTATCCATTCTACCTGGTAGTCGCAACCAGATGTTGGAGCCCAAGAGCCAGACGCCACCTTCGACGACGACTCCTACTACACCGGAGGTGCCTACTACTACGTGATGCCCGCTGATGACGACCAGGAGTAGTTAGGAGGATCCCAGGCAGGAGGCCGGTGCCTCTTTCGATCTGTATCCCAGTTTGTGCTAGCCTTCTTAAGGCAAACTTGTTTAACTTATGTCTGTACTCAGATATTGTTGCTTCCGCTGACTTGTCTATGATCGAGCTCTTGTATTCGAGCCTTCGAGGCCCCTGGCTTGTAATATGATGCTTGTATGACTTATTTTATGTTTTAGAGTTGTGTTGTGATATCTTCCCGTGAGTCCCTAATCTTGATCGTACACATTTGCATGCTTGATTAGTGTACGGTCAAATTGGGGGCGTCACAAGTTGGTATCAGAGCCGACTGCCTGTAGGAATTCCCCTTTCAACTCCTTGGTCGAAGTCGAGTCTAGACTTTACAAAACTTTTACTAACATGGCTGTGCGGCCCATGGGCCCACGTCGCCATCTGGGTGGTATTAGAATCTTTTACTCCTCGATCCTTGCTCTGGGACTCTGATCTCTCTTCTATTCGGTTTAAATGATTTTGCTAAAATCTAACTTTAGGTTCTCGAAAATACTTCCTCCCAGAGAGCCCCATTCAGGCTAGATGATCGCCTGCTGCACCAGAAGATTTCGTAGTTACTCTCTGCTACTCTTTCGATACTTTGTGCCCATCGCCTTTGCAAATTCCCTACCACTGTCATATCATTATGGATAACTACATTCACTTGCCCTTTCAAATCCCATTGATCTTGTTATTACAAGATACACCGAAAATTCTCTGTATTGTTCTGAGAATATTTTGTGCCTACTGCCTTGCAGTTCCTTGCCACCTGAATACCCCTACGGATAATATCCCGCCCTTATCGAGTATCCGCTCATCCCCAGTTGTTCATGTGTTTCACAATGGTCATCAAAATACTATTCGATCCTCCAAAAATCCTTAGTAGCTTATTGCTCTGCAAAACTTGTCTGCTTGCATGATGGATGCTTTTCATATGTTTGGCAATATTCATTAGTATCCTTAGGCACCGTCATTTTGATCCCTTTGATTCAACATGTGTGCGAATGCACGCAATCATTAGTTGATCCTTTTAAATTATCTTTCTGGCTCAGACGTCATTTTTGAACATGAGCTGGTTCTCAACCAATCCAATTGTCATCGATTGTACCCCTAAGGCTATTCAACTTATCCATCCCTAATCAAAACATTGCTTCTGGTCCCTTGATTTGAAAATCATAATTCCTTTGCATTTGAGCTCTGGATTAGTCAGTTGTTTCTATAATCCAATGCCTTTGCATTGTTACTTCCCCTGGTTGAGTACCGATGCTCACATCAGATCCTTTGAGGACCACCGGATCCTTTGTTGGATTTTATCCGATAGCGTCCTTCATATTCAATCCCTTTGGGAGTTCTTTCTCCATTGGTAAATCCTATCCTTTGATTGACCAACCATGCTCTGCTTTGAAGCTTGTGGTAATTATTATTGAAGCTTGTGGTATATGTTTCCACGATACCCTGACGGGTGGAACCTATGCCTTCCTTAATATGTGTGAACTCGAAAGTTTTCACGAGTCATACTCTTCTGGTGTTTTGCTAGATAAAATCTCAACACTATAACTTCTTCGAAAGTGAGAGGTGAATGGAAGGTTATACATTGAAGAAGTGGGAGTCGACCTTGAACTTTGTGTTCATGCCCATGTACACGATGTAGATCCTACCATAGAAGCTTCTTGTAATAATAACTATTTTGTTGATATAAGATCATCTGGTATCTGTGAACTGATCCTATGCAATCGTGGTTTCGACCATATTTTCTCTTTGATCCCATTTCTCGAGCAAGTTTAAGCACTTGTCTTCTGTGGACCAATACACCAGTCAAACCTTTACTTTGATCTTTCGCCGAGTATTACACCCTGGTATCTCGAGATTATCTTGGAACTGCATAACTTCTTATGGATTCTTCATCAACTGTTATTTCTCACCGATTCCAATTTTCCTGGGTTCTGGGTTGTCATCAACCGAGAACACTAATAGGTGAATCAATTCCGCACTTCGATTCAATAACTCTAAGTAATCTCCGTTGCTTATGAGTTTAATGATCCTTCAAGTCATTCCTAGCCTGATCGACTATATCATAATTGTGCTAAATTTTAACTATGCTACCTGGTCCTTCTTTCCGGAGCACAATTTTCGATGATGAGCTAACCTTACATCGATCTTCCTCCTCATGTAATTTCGCCTTAAAAATGGCAAGCTTGATTTCAAGTTTGTGTCCTACCCATGGTTCCAATAACCTTCCGCTTCATCCTTCCTTTGACTTGATGTCATCATCGACCGATTGCGTCTTCATGAAATATCTCAACAATTGTGTCGTGATCATCATCAACATTTTGAGCTCTTCCCAAATATCAATTGAGTTCATGATGAGAAATACCACCCTTGCCCTCGATGATCTGTGTTATCATCGACCACCCTATTGACTTCCCTCCAACACAAACTTGATTGAGTTTTGAGTTATACCTTGAGTTCCTTGCTATCTAGCATCTGTTCTTCTTTACCTTGGAGTATTACCGTGTATATGTCAAGAGTGTGGCAAGAAATTCACCACCCTTAAGAATTCTTGACACAAGTGATACTTATTAACATCACCATTCTTTCCTTGGTCCTCGTGTTGTTTCTAACCAGAAAACCGACAAATGGTCTGTGAGGTGTAAATTCTAAACTTCTAGCAACCCTATTGCTTTGAAGTTATTGGTCTACAATTTCATCCTAAGTTTATTGCTTATTGAATCACCATTCTGACATTGGTTGTGCAGCCCAACCCATATTTCGGGCGCACCTTTAAACCAATGTTTAATTGTGTATGTTTTCCTCGAGTATGCTCCATTATATCAGTTGATCTGACAAATGCTATCTCCTTATCCACATAATTGAGGAGATGCATCCTTTTGGATATCTCGTTGAATTATCGCTGAGTCCGTCAGCCACTTCCTCATCCTCTCCTTGGTTTAATGATGAACTCTGGTTTCGGAACTTGCTTCCATGGTTCATTTCCCGAGAATCTTAAGACGTCATTGTGTTAATTTGTGTTGCACCTTTCTTCTCAGGCATCCTGAGTCTGAGTTATCCTGACACCAATCAGATCTAAATCTCGGTCAGATATGATGGTTGGAACATAATTCCAAGACTTATAACAATGGTCTTTATGAGACCCGGTAAGGTGATGTCGTGCCTAGCACACCTGGCCGGAGGCCCTATTGTTATAGATTCCTTTTCATCTAGGTTATCCATTCTTCCATGAGGAAACTATAAGTTGTTACCGATGGATCCTTTGTGTATCCAAAGTCTGATCTTTACCCAGTGACCATGTCAATGCTATCTCAAAGCATGTATGTGGTACTCCTATCATCGAAAAGAACACTTGAAGCACAATGCTAAATTTTCCTAATCAAATTATCCAAACATCGTTGTATGGATAATGTCATGAAATTTCTCTCCCCTACCTAAAAGGTTTTCTACATTATATCCTGTGATGGATATCATGCTCTGCTTGTCCTTGGGAAGGGTATACCCCTGGTATATGTGTCAAACACATTATCCTTTCCACTGTTCTGTTTGATCTGATGATCACATTTTCCTTCCATTGGTTTGTTTAAACCTCCTTGTGATCTATAATATATAAGCAGTAATATTTCCCTGCTTATGTAAACACCTCGTTGTACCACTCTGTCCACAAGACCCTGTTGCGATTGTTGATGACATTTCGGTAACCACCGATGGACGAGAACTTGCCTATTGGTCCGCCTCGTTTCAACGAGCAGGAGAATGGTTCTCTTCGTCCCTCGCCCTTGGTACCGATGTTGTTGCCGACATAACCGACGGACTATCCTCTGACATGCCTTGCTCACATGATCGTGCAAGATGTCTTCGCCCTTCATACTTTTCACCCACATGGTGGGCCCATAACCCATAGTTCCTCAGGATCGAAACCTGACTCTCCTGTACACCCTGTTACCAAAGATATTCCTCGCGCTTGACTTGATATGTAATTCGCAAGCCACCTTCCTAGTGATCTACTCTGGTATTAGACGCAATACTTATTCCCATTACTCTGAACCCCTTTCACACTTCGCTTCAGGCAAGGAACGATTGCCTATGCGCTTGAAACTTCTATTTTGCACCCTCTTACTTTTCTCTCATTATTGTCTTAAATTTCAATTCGAGAGTTACTTCTCGCCACCTTCCCTGATGTTATCTACTAGATAAGTAAACATTGTAGCGGTCCGTCCTTCCGTAATACCCCCTTATCCTTTCGTAAGTACGATGGAGTTCCCGAAGAAACGATGCTGACTTCATCATGATGACTTGAAGCAGAGAAATGAAGACAACAATGTAATGGATCGACATCTTCGAGAAAAGCAACCAAGACCGAGAAGAATCATTAGAATTTCGTAACCTATTCTTCCCCCTTACTCCCCTCTTAAATCTCGGGACGAGATTTCTTGTAGTGGAGGAGAATTGTGACGCCTGGATAATTAGGCTACAGTAATCCCACGTTAACGATGCCATGTCACCACGGTTACTGTTGTTAATCTCGCTTTAGTTCAAATCCGATTCAAATTCAAATTTGAATTTAAGTCAAACAATAAAAAATTTCAAATATCAAAACTAAAATGTTCGGGTTGTGCCAAATAATGCAAATGTAATTATGGTGGAGAAACCACACTTTTATAAAATATTTAAATACTGTAAGATGAATAAAACTTTAGATAAAACAATTAATTAAATGCCTTTCGTATTATGTAAAATACTAAACTGTTTTGTTTAGGGTAAATCTTTTTATGGCAGTGGGTTTAGTGAAAATGCTAAATTTAGGAGTTGAAATTATATTTTACAAAATTAAAATAAATTGAAAAGTCAAAAGAAAACAGAAATAAAAATATAAAAAAAGGAATAAAACAAACCCCCCGACTGGGCCTCTTGGCCCAGCTGCTAGCCAGGCCAAACCCCAGGCCGGCCCACCCCCTGGCCTATAACCAACCCGAGTGAAACCCTAGCCCGATCCCACTCTCCACTCCCCCGCCCCCTCCCCACATCGCTCGATCCCCACCCTCTCCCTCCAGCGCCGCCGGGAGAGCCCCACGCACGAACCCCCCCACTCTCTCTCGTCTCTCTCCCAGCTACGCTCGCCCCCGACACCATTGCCCAACCGCCCCGCCTCACACCGGCGCTCCACCGCCACACCAGCGCCGCCCCATCCTCACCTCCTCCCGACTGGCGCCTAGCGCTCGGCGCCCCCACCCCGCGCCGCCCTGCGCCCCCGATGACGATGCCTCCTCCCTGGAGCCCCCGCTCGCCGATGCCACCGTCCCGCCCTACCTCTCCACCACCGGTGCCTTCGGACCTCACCGCGCCCCGTGGTCGTCATCCACCCCACCAGCGCAAGGCCACGGTGCCCCCCATCATCGGATCGTCATCGCTCCTCAGTGTCGGCCAACAACATGACGACCGCATCGACTTGCTGCTCCGACGCCTCCACGCCCCCCCCCCTCGAGCTCGCACGCGACCTCCCCTGTGAGCCCCTTGCCCAATCCCCCTCCGCCTCCCACCGTAGGTCGCCGTCCGCGCTCCGACCCTTCTCCGCCCTAGACGTGTCGCCCCGTGCCCGTGCACGGCCTCGCCGTGTTTGCCCGCCACCATGTGTGGCTGCGCTCGCGCCGCGCCTGAGCCCCGCCCCTGCTCGCTACCACGGCCGCCTCCTACCTGCTACCGCCTCCGAGCACAGCTAGTCACGCCCGTTGCCCTTCACCCATTGTCGCCGCTCCTCCGGAACTGCTACTACAGCTGGCGCCGCCACACAGCCCCGGCTCCGGCCGCCGTCGTCTCTCGACGGCCCCTGCTGCTCCGGCCACGGCCTTCCCCAGCCCCCGCACCCGGGCGGGTTTGGCCACGCTGGGCGCCCACACCCACCGCCCGATAGCCCAGTGCCCACTGTGGCCTTCGGGCCCTTGACAGATGGGGCCCACGCCCCTGTATTGTTAAAAAAGAATTAAAAGGAATTATAATAAAAATATTAGTGAATTAATTAATTAAAATAATTAATTAACTTAACTAACCCTATTTAGTTAACTAATTAACTCTAATTAAACCTGCTAATTAAAAGTTATCAGATAATTAGTTTTCAGCCAATGACATGTGGGACCTGCCTGTCAGTTTGACTAAGTCAACTAACTGGTTGACTGATGACATCACGCTGACCTCATGCTGACATCATAATGGCATTTTTAAATTAAATTAATTCTGTTAGTTCTAAAAATGAATTAGAAACTTTGAAAATTAATATTAAATAATCCGTAACTCGGATGAAAATACTTTGTACATGAAAGTTGCTCAGAACGATGAGATGAATCCGGATACACTCTCCATTCGTCCGCCACACATCCCTAGCATAGCAAATACGCAACTTTCCCCCTCCGGTTTATCTGTCCGAAAACGTGAAACACCAGAATACTTTCCCGGATGTTTCTCCCCTTCGCCGGTATCACCTATCCCTGCGTTAGATCACCTCTAGCACCACGTTTGTCCTGTTATGCTTTGATTGCTCTATTATTTATTGTATTCCCCCTCCGTTACTTTTCCGGTAGACCCCGAGACTGCCGCTGATGCCCTAGTGATCGACTACGTCGACGACGACCCTCCTTCTTGTCTGAGCAACCAGGCAAGCCCCCCCCCTTGATCACCAGATATCGCCTACCCTCCTCTATACTGCTTGCATTAGAGTAGTGTAGCATGTTATTGCTTTTCGTTAATCCTATCCTGATGCATAGCCTGTCCTTGCTACTACTGTTGTTACCATTACCTGCTATCCTACTACTTAGTATAGGATGCTAGTGTTACATCAGTGGCCCTACACTCTTGTCCGTCTGCCATGCTATACTACTGGGCCGTGATCACTTCGGGAGGTGATCACGGGCATATACAATATATTTTACATAGTTATCTTACCTGTGATACTGTTCGGAGATGGGGGCTGAAGGGGCAGGTGGCTCCATCCCGGTAGAGGTGGGCCTGGGTTCCCGACGGCCCCCGACTGTTACTTTGAGGCAGAGCGACAGGGCAGGGTGAGACCACCTAGGAGAGAGTTCGGCCTGGCCCTGGTCGGCGTTCACGGATACTTAACACGCTTAACGAGATCAGGGTTTTTGATCTGAGTCTGGCCATTTGGTCTATACGAGCATCTACGCGGGAGTAGTTATGGGTATCCCGGTGTCGTGGTATCAGCCGAAGCCTTCGTGACATCAGCGACTGAGTGGCGCGCGCCGGGTTGGAACGTAAGCCTGCTCTTGTATTAAGGGGGCTAGTTCTGCTTCCGGCCGCGTTCGCAGCGTGCAGGTGTGCTAAGGGCGATGGGCCCAGACCCCTGGGCGCTTAGGTTTAGACCGGCGTGCTGACCTCTCTGTTGGTCTAGGTGGGGCTGCGACGTGTTGATCTTCCGAGGCCGGGCATGACCCAGGAAAGTGTGTCCGGCCAAATGGGATCAAGCGTGTTGGGGAATGTGGTGCACCCCTGCAGGGAAGTTAATCTATTTGAATAGCCGTGATCTTCGGTAACAAGACGACTTGGAGTTGTACCTTGACCTTATGACAACTAGAACCAGATACTTAATAAAACACACCCTTCCAAGTGCCAGATACAACAGGTGATCGCTCTCTCACAGGGCGACGAGGAGAGGATCATCGGTTAGGATTGTGCTATACGATGCTACTTGGAGGACTTCAGTCTACTCTCTTCTACATGCTGCCAGATGGAGGCTGCCAGAAGCGTAGTCTTCGACAGGATTAGCTATCCCCCTCTTATTCTGGCATTCTGCAGTTCAGTCCACCGTTTTGGCCTTTACACATATACTCATGCATATGTAGAGTAGCTCCTTGCTTGCGAGTACTTTGGATGAGTACTCACGGTTGCTTTCTCCCTCTTTTCCCCCTATCCCTTCTACCTGGTTGTCGCAACCAGATGTTGGAGCCCAGGAGCCAGATGCCACCTTCGACGATGACTCCTACTACACCAGAGGTGCATACTACTATGTGATGCCCGTTGACGACGACCAGGAGTAGTTAGGAGGATCCCAGGCAGGAGGCCTACGCCTCTTTCGATCTGTATCCCAGTTTGTGCTAGCCTTCTTAAGGCAAACTTGTTTAACTTATGTCTGTAGTCAGATATTGTTGCTTCCGCTGACTTGTCTATGATCGAGCTCTTGTATTCGAGCCTTCGAGGCCCCTGGCTTGTAATATGATGCTTGTATGACTTATTTTATGTTTTAGAGTTGTATTGTGATATCTTCCCGTGAGTCCCTGATCTTGATCGTACACATTTGCATGCATGATTAGTGTACGGTCAAATTGGGGGCGTCACATAATTGATGTGATTCTTTTTGCACCATGTCACCATAGCCAAACCCTACAACTTGGACCATTGTCACACATTTTCACACAACTATGATCTATCTATGATAGTTTTAGTACTATGCTTTATATGCACGATAGATCACATCACATCTTTGCACCCTACGTCACATGTTGTTTTGCACTTAGGATATTTCCATGCTAGTTAAGTGTGTTGAATGTTCATTTGGTTTTTTCCAAGACGTTTTTCTTTGCATGTTCTTCTTGGTTCTCTGAAATGATTGCTTATGCGAATTGAATGTTGACTTTATAGGTTTTTCATCGGAGAGTGACGAATAATTCAATTAAGTAAAATTTTGAGAGCGATATAATCTTCATCAACTATTACCAGGCAAATTCACATTTGACCATTCTTCCAATTACCTGTGTTTATATTATGCACTTAGTCCTTTTGTGGTAGGACTACATGTTAGGATTTATTGTTGCCAGATGGCTATGTCGTTACCTAGTAGTTCATTTGAGGTAGGTCTGATCTATACATCCTTGTCACCAACATGTAAGTTTATTTTTGCCTCGCCAAAGGTAGACGTGGTTTGGGAAGCGAACATGGTGAGATATGAGTGACAAAGTTGTAATCAGGACCAAGACTTGTAAATGAACTACCTGGGCGATATTTGGTTTGAATGGTGGCGAAGTACAGTGGGAGCATGAATGGTTAATCCATGGTGGTGCACCACTAGTGGTCGGCCGCCCAGGCTCAAAGAGATCAATCATATTCTCATGTCTAGAAGCTTATGTGTGCAGCCACAAGCCAATATGGGCTCTGGCTTAGTTGAGTAGTTAGTGTGACCCCTTCCGGGGTGGGCTAGCAGATGTAGAATTAGTATGTGTACCGGCCTATCCGTGGGTTAAGGGAAAATACTTTCGAAAGACTATGTCTCGGTCATCCTGTTCTCAAACACCAGACAGTGCAAGCATTTCACGGGAGGAGATCGAGTCTGGTGGGGAAAAGTGTGCAAACCTCTGTAGAGTGTTAAAACCTAATCGATTAGTCGTGTTCCCAGTTACGGACAACTTGAGCATCTAGTAGTGGAAATGCTGGGAGATCTCATCACTCTTAATTAAACAGTTGGGTTTTAAATGAAACTTTGGGAATGGATTGAGTTGGGTTTACCAACTCATCCTATGCTATAAAGTAGTGGTAGAATAATATCTTTTATTTTAGGGAAAAAGTAGCTTTATGCAAAAACTAAACTTAGAGCTTTCCACCAGCCAAATTGCATGTACAAATAGGTTCATTATTCTTATGATGTGACTTGCTAGTACATTCAATGTACTTCCCTACTGGGCTGCAACATCTTATGTTGCAGGAATTTTCTACGATGATTAAGAGTTATGTTGTAGGGTTACGGTCTACACTCAACTTGTCGTTGGCGTTGATGGGACTCCACACCTGTTCAATTGTTTCCGCTGAGATTTATGAGGTATATATCAGTTTTACGTTATTTATACATGTGATTGCACTTTGATATATACATTGATGTACTGTGCGTGCCAGCATACCGATCCAGGGATGGCATAGATACACAGAGGCTTGACCATTTGAGGTCGGGTCGCTACAGAGATGGTATCAGAGCACATGTTGACTGTAGGACGTGACCTTAGAAACTTGGAAGCCCTTAGGAAAGGATTTCTCTAAAACTTCATTTTCAAAAAGATCCTTTACCTCTCTTCCTTTATGAGCTTTATCAAATCTTTTCATTTACCTCAAATAGTTAGGCAATACCCATTTTCCCTTGGACCACATGGAGGATCAACTGATGAGACCACTCCAAGAAGGAAAAGATATCATACTTCACCATACACTAGAATAATTGAAGCTACAATAGTCGAAGTCTCTGAAGAATTGAAGAATTTGAAGATACTTACGAATTCCAAGATGTATATGACCTTTAGAAGACCAAACCCTTGTTGTATACTCATGTTAGATGTGATGATTTGTGAGCTCTCATATTTTGTGTGTGTTTTCTGATAGCAACAAATAAAACTTATTTTCAAAACGGTCTTGTTTGTATTGTGTGTATCTCTCTCTATCCCTCTTATCTCATCCCCAAAACCCTTGGACCCAATAGATGATGAATGAAGATGGACTTGTATTCTCTGGGCGGATCACTCAGTTAGAGGCAGAGCTATGGATTCAAAACATGGAGAATCACTTCAGGATCAATTTCGTTGCAGGGAAGTATGAGGTTCAATACGCTCTTCAGTACTTTACAAAAAATGCTGCAACCTGGTGGAAAATGCATCAAGCCATACAAGGATGTAATGGAGCAAAAACATGGGAGGAATTGAAGAAGACTATGTTGGGATCCCGTCTTATCCAGAAGCATGGTGAAAACCCAATGAAGAAACCTTGTGCCTGCAAGATATGCGAAGAAATAGGACACACCCATGAAGAACACAAGGATGGATGCCCTCATTGTGAAGGAAATAACCAAGTTGAAGAATGTCCAACCATGAAGGTTACTTGTTTCTTGTGTGAAGGAACTACGCACTACCCTGCCCAGTGTCATATTTATCCCAAGGTACAAGAAATTACCAAGCAGTAGAAGGAAACAGTGAAACAAGCCCTTAGGGAAAGTTTAAGAAAACCGGTGATGAAAGAAGATGTTGACGACCCTGATGGAGAAAGCCTAAACAGATTTTACTCCAATGCATGCTATTCATGTGGGGAAGAAGGACATTTTTCACAATATTGCATGAAGTAAAACCAAGAGTATCTGGGAGACTTCCCGATAGAAGAAGTGGAGTTTGATCCACATGAGATAGAAGAATAGATCGGAACAAAGAAGTCCAGGAAGAGAAAGCACACGTGTCCCCAGAACAACCCAGTTTCTGCAGAAAAGGACCTGAGTCATATCACTTGTTACAGGTGTAAGGAGTTAGGTCATTATGCTAGCAAATGCCCAGCAAGGAAGCCAAGGAACCAAGGAGCTGAGATAACCACCAGGAAGCCCCTGGATTTGTCTTAAGTCATTTGTTTACGCTACAAGGGAGTAGGATATTTTGCCAGAGAATATTCAGACCAGAGGAAAGCTTGATCTTGATATTGGAATAAAACATGTAATAAATGTGGAACACACTTTTATTTCCGTTGGGGATGTTGAGTTGAGTTATGAAATGGGAATTGTAATAGTTCGTGAAGCAATAAAGTTGATATGTTTGGAATCTCATATGAGATCTTATGAGTTGCTTGTTGTTTGTGAGTACCTCTCTCACCCAGAGTTAAACCTTGAACCCATGGACAAGCTGACCCAAACCTTTCCGGAAAAAAGAAACACATTTCACCCAAGGAAAAACATACAGTATCCTGAGTACCCTTGTATCTTATACCTGCAGATGACAACCCTTTATGAGTCTTTTTTGAAGGGCCCGGTAACGATCATGACCCTGACTAGTGATCAGGATTACCCAAAAATCTTGAAGGACATGATGAAGCATATTCATCTTGAAGGAGATGAAGTCTACAAGGGTTATCCTTTCATGGAGAAGGGAGTTCAAGTTTGGTATGTGGAGGTACACCTCCACCATGTGAAGGGAGTTTGCCCAAAGACTATGGGTCAATACTTTTTCATTTCTCGAGTACCACGAGCAACATTCTTTGATTCTGTTCGTGAAGCTGCTATGGAAGCCATACATCAGATTGGAGAAATACATGAAGCAAGACTCCGTCACACTCAGGAATACCTGAGAGAGGTGCATGCAGAGATGATGGAGATGAAGTTCATGGCCACCACGATGAAACAAAACCTCGATGATTAGAAGGATCACATCACACAATTCTAGTGGGACTAAAACATATTCTTGAAGGGCAAATGAATAAAGATGGAAGTAATGCTTGACCATACCAAACTATGAGGATGGCAGCTTTTGTAATAAAGTGCTTTTGAAATTTGAGTTTTGAGTAGTGGTTAAGGATATAATAAAGGAATTGATATGAAGAGAATATGAATTATGGATGAACCAGTGCATTTTTTGCGATACTTGTCTGTGTGAACACTTGACCAATGGAAAACAAAATGTATTCCATAGAGTGGAGTTTGGACAAATGAGTTGGAGTTTGGTATTAGTTATGATGGTTACCCCAAGAGTATGAAGGAATAAAGTGTTGTTGGATTTAAAGGAGATGTAGTGTTGGAATATGGAACAATAGTAACTCCAAGGATGAGTTAAAGATATACAAGTTTGAAGTGGGCCCATAACCCACAGGACCCAGGATTTGAAAAAGAGCAAGCACAACCTTGTCGTAGGAATTTTCTACGATGATTAAGAGTTACGTTGTAGGGTTGCAGGGAGAATTCTGGAAGAAGCCATGATTTCATCAGCATACGTTTCATAGGAGGTTACGTAAAACTAGAGAGTTGTGAAGAAACAATAGAGATTTTGTGTGGCTTGCAGAACCAAGGAATTTACCCGAACCCAGTTCGTGGAGAAGGGAAGTTCTGCAATGCTAGTGAGGATGCCCAAGTGTTAGAAAACGTGATTCACTATCTGCGTATGTAGTAATGATTCAAGTACGGGATGGATTGGCCCCCTTACCGGAGACTTCTATCATGAGCTATCATATGTTGATAGAAAATTAGAGAGCCTTCAAACCCTAGAAGAGTGTCGGCACGAGAAACAAAAGGCCTTAGAATGTTAGGACGATGGAAACCCTGTATAGGCACCTATTGCCAATCGTAGGTTATGCGGTGAGGTTCAACCCAGACCCATTTCCTGTAGGAGAAACCAAAAATTGTCGACCACCATGAGGTTTTCGATAGTTGTTTAGCATTGGCGCCAGACCTGTCAAGTCTCAGAAGGATCCTATTCTATTGCAAGGACTCCTGATTTTGAGGAAAAGGCCATGCCCTTACCAGAAGAGCAAAAGTGAAGGAGTTATCTCGGAGAATATGAGAAGACCGACACTGTCAACGCAAAGGATGGAGTACATGAGTTTTGTTGGAACCATGACCATGCTTCTAAGGGTTGTAGCACCCCATACCATGTGTTGATTAATGGATTTTAAAGGAGACCCCCCAAACCTAACCTTCTTTCTAGCCTCTCCGAATCTCGAGGACGAGATTCACTTTAAGGGTGGTAGTTTGTAACATCCCAAAATTATAAATTTTGGAATGTTATATTAAATAAATTATTATGATTGTTTGTTTGATTGTTGTGTGATTGATTGTGTGAAAATGATTGGAAATTGAAAACTTTTTGAAAGTTGAATGAGAGGGAATAAAAGGACTTTCCCAAAACTTTTCATCTTGCATTTTGATATCCCTGAGTTCAAATTCATTTCATTACAAAACCCTAGAGTGAAGATAATATGACTTCTTCCATTTAAAGAAATGAAAAGGGGTTCGAAAATAATTTGAATTTCCATTTGAAATATTTCAAATTTAGAAACTTTAAGCAACTAAATGAGTTCATGAGGGAAGATAAAATGACTTCTTCATATTTGAAGAAAGAGAGTTGCAAGTTTCAAAGAAATAAATTGGAAGTCACTTTGAAGTTATTTGAAACTCATTTTCCATTTGAAGTTGTTTGAAATTCCAAATTCAAATCCAATTGGGAGTTATTTGAGTTTCTATTCAAAATATTTTTCTCCTAAAAATAAATAAATGGAAATAAGGGTAAAATGATTTCCTTGAATATAAAATTAGGAGAAAATAAATTTGAAATCATTTTGGTATTTTAAAAATGTTTCTTATTGATTTTAAATGCAAAACTAGCACTGTTTGACTTTTATGATTTTCTATAGAATTTATTCGAACTTGGAAAATAGTTCATCTTATTCTTGGTATTTTTCTGAGCATTTTGGTATATAATATGCCTATGTCATTTTTGTTTTATTTTTATTTTTATTTTTTCTCTGTTGTAGTTTTTGTTTTGTAGAAAAACACCGCCTGGACCGAAACACTGTTCGGCCCAGGAACATACCCAACCGGCCCGTGGCCAATTTCGGCCCGACGTGGAGCCCCAACGCCCAAAGGCCTTCGCGTCGCTCAACTGCCTGCGCCTCCCCCTCGCTCGCTCTCTCCCACCGCCACTGCTAGTGGGGCCCACTCCCCAGGTCATCCTCAACCTCCCGCAGACCACGGGATGACGATGTCGCGCGCACTCCCGAACCTGCCAACTGAAGCTCTCGGGGTAGAGCTTATCCCACTGCTCCCTGATGCCCTAACCTCTACTATAAAGAGCCCTCGATCCCCTCTCTCCATTCAGTCAACTCGCACACCCCCTTGCCCCTTGCATCACTTGCCATCGTTGTGTGGATCTCGCCGGCCGAAGCTCCGTCGCCGGAGTTTGCCATCGTCCGTAAGCCGCCGCGGCCTCCGTCTTCTTCTTCAATCTGTTGCCCGAGTCGAAGCGCACCTCATTGACATCCTTTTCCTGTTCCTAGGTCACCGGAGACACCGCCTCGATGAATCTCGAGTTTGCCGGAGCATCGGAGCTCCACCGCCTCCCTCTGCCCAGTCCGGTGCACGCCGACGCCCGCCATCACCACCATCCGGTCACCCGCGCCACGCCGGTCCCCTTCGCCTCCTCCCCCGTCGCCGAGGAGCATCACAGACCGCCGCCCCGCCGACGTCGTGGTCCTACCCAATGCTGGCGCCGCTGCAGTTGCCCTCTATGAGCCGCCCCGCCCCTCATTCTTTTCTAACTCTAGGTTTTTTAACCATTACATGAAAAAAACCACCGGTTTTATTTTTAAACCAGTCGGTTCACTTAGTTTAGCCGCGGTAGCCCGTTTTTCTTAATGTCGACCGTTCACCGGTTAAGCTCTGCAACGAATGGGTATGCACCAGTAGGAATCCGCCACGTGGCCAGGGACCTGGTCGCGAATAAAACTTTCACAGTCAAGTCCCTGAGTTTTCAGTTTAGCCCCTAAACTTCAAATGGTTGTATCTATTTAACCATAACTCCAAATTCGACGAAACCAGCGGCAAAATGTTCATTTCGGATAGCTTTATCCGGAGAACCAACTTTGAAAACTTTTGGCCAATTTCAAATTTTAATTTATTCAGTTTTGAATTCAAACTTCAACTGGCCATATCTACTAAACCATTGTTCCGATTGATGTGATTCTTTTTACAGCATGTCACTATAGCCAAACCCTACCACTTGGACCATTGTCACACATTTTTCACACAACTATGATCTATCTATGATAGTTTTAGTACTATGCTTTATATGCATGATAGAACACATCACATCTTTACACCCTATGTCACATGTTGTTTTGCACTTAGGATATTTCCATGCTTGTTAAGTGTGTTGAATGTTCATTTGGTTTTTCCAAGACTTTTTTCTTTGCATGTTCTTCTTGGTTCTCTGAAATGACTTCTTATGTGAATGCAATGTTGACTTTATAGGTTTTTCATTGGAGAGTGACGAATAGTTCTATTAAGTAAAATTCTGAGAGCGATATAATCTTCATCAACTATTACCAGGCAAGTTCACATTTGACCATTCTTCCAATTACCTGTGTTTATATTATGCACTTAGTCCTTTTGTGGTAGGATTGCATGGTAGGATTTATTGTTTCCAGATGGCTATGCCGTTACCTAGTAGTTCATTTGAGGTAGGTCTGATATATACATCCTTGTCACCAACATGTAAGTTTATTTTTGCCTCGCCAAATGTAGACATGGTTTGGGAAGCAAACATGGTGAGATATGAGTGACAAAGTAGTAATCAGGACCAAGACTTGTAAATGAACTACCTGGGCGGTATTTGGTTTGAATGGTGGTGAAGTACAGTGGGAGCATGCATGGTTAATCCATGGTGGTGCACCACTAGTGGTAGACCGCCCAGGCTCAAAGAGATCAATCGTATTCTCATGTCTGGAAGTTTACGTGTGCAACCACAAGCCAATATGTGCTCTGGCTTAGTTGAGTAGTTAGTGTGACCCCTTCCGGGATGGGATAGCAGATGTAGAATGAGTAGGTGTACTGGCCTTTCTGTGGGTTAAGGGGAAATACTTTTGGAAGACTATGTCTCGGTCATCCTATTCTCAAACACCAGGCAGTGCGAGAATTTCAAGGGAGGCGATCGAGTCTTGTGAGGAAAAGTGCGCAAACCTCTGCAGAGTGTTAAAACCTAATCGATTAGCCGTGTCCCCAGTTACGGACATGGTAGAGGCGAGGGTCCCGATCTTTCGATGAGATGATGGATATCGCTTTGGTGGAAGTCGACTTTGACGATCCGACTACGAACGTGCGAGAACGTCGCGCCTTAGCAATCGCTAAACCAACTCCGAGAGGTTATTGACCACGCCGGAGCACGATCAACCTGACCACGAGGGTCTGTTTCCTGCGAGCAAACGAAGAACAAGCAAGAAACTAAGATTGCAATCTATATATTGCGAATATAAGATGAAAGCTTTATTGATCAAGGTGGGGTTCTGTGACGCCTTTGTCTGGTCGTTGAACACAAACGAAGTATGCGAAGTTGCAGCTATGGCGAACTTTTAATCTAAACAAAACCCAAAGTCTAAACGATGCCCTAAGGGCTGTATATATGGAGGAAGAGGGGGGAATTTCGTGGCCCTTGGTGGAGGGGTCCGAAATCAACCCTATCTCTTGTTTCCCCACACATACGGACTCTAAAAATAGCCTATACTTATGTATTTCGAAATTACATGGGCCTGGCCCAATAATAAGGTGACGCAGCACCTAAAATAGCCTCGGGACGAAATTTAAGAAGTGGCATCTTGTATATTTCGTCCAAGGCTTCATGCACCCATTATGGTGGCTTCAAAGTCCTGAAATCATCACTTGTAACTCCGTTCTTGTTCCCCTTGCGCATGCCATCATCTCCATGCTTGTTCTTGCTCCAATGTTCATCCTTCTCCAAGCTAGGCCCTTCATTTGTAAGCAAAACAAATGTATCCAATTTAGGCAGCATCATATTCTCATGAACATTAGAATCATTACCAAGAAACGAAAGTACCTGGTAATTTAGTTGGCGTGCACGAGCTCTAGTAATTGGTCCAGTATGTATAGCAGCAGGGGCTGTGGGTGTAACAATTGTATTGATGTCCTCATCATCCTCCCCTTCTTGAAATGAAGTCGTCCTCGACGGAAGTTCATCTTCCTCACCCAAATAAGGCTTCAAATCTGCAATGTTAAAAGTGGGACTAACCCCAAAATCTGCAGGCAGCTCAAGTTTATATGCATTATCATTTATTTTCTCTAACACCTTAAAGGGACCATCAGCTCGTGGCATTAACTTTGATTTGCGCAAATCAGGAAATCTATCCTTACGCAAATGTAACCAAACAAGATCTCCAGGTGCAAACACAACATGTTTTCTACCCTTATCTCCAGCAAGTTTATATTTAGCATTCATGCGCTCAATGTTTTCCTTAGTTAACTCATGCATTTTTAAAATCAATTCAGCACGTTGTTTAGCATCAAAATTAACCTTCTCCGAAGATGGAAGAGGCAACAAATCAATAGGTGCACGAGGTAGGAAACCATACACAACTTTAAAAGGGCACATCTTAGTAGTAGAATGCATTGAACGATTATAAGCAAATTCAATATGAGGCAAGCATTCCTCCCACATTTTCTTATTATTCTTCAAAACAGCCCTAAGCATAGTAGACAACGTTCTATTGACTACTTCAGTTTGTCCATCAGTTTGGGGGTGACAAGTAGTACTAAAAAGCAGTTTAGTCCCCAACTTAGCCCATAAACATCTCCAAAAGTGGCTAAGAAATTTAGTATCACGATCTGAAACAATAGTATTTGGCACACCATGCAAGCGAATAATTTCACGAAAGAACAAATCAGCAACATTAACAGCATCATCGCTTTTATGACATGGTATAAAGTGTGCCATTTTCGAGAATCTATCCACGACAACAAATATGCTATCCCTCCCCTTCTTTGTTCGAGGTAAACCTAAAACAAAGTCCATAGATATATCCTCCCAAGGAACACTAGGTACAGGCAAAGGTATATATAAACCATGAGGATTGAGTCGTGACTTAGCTTTTTGACATGTAGTGCATCGAGCAATAAAACGCTCAACATCCCGTCTCATCTTTGGCCAAAAGAAATGTGTAGCAAGTACGTCCTCCGTCTTCTTCACGCCAAAGTGTCCCATTAATCCTCCTCCATGCGCCTCCTGCAACAACAAAAGACGAACGGAGCTAGCTAGAATGCATAGCTTGTTAGCACGAAACACAAATCCATCGTTAACGACAAACTTGTTCCACATTCTTCCTTCTTTACAATTCTGCATTACATCTTTAAAATCAGCATCATGCACATATTGATCTTTGATGGTCTCCAAACCAAATATTTTGAAGTCAAGTTGTGAAAGCATAGTATAGCGACGAGACAATGCATCAGCAATAACATTTTCTTTTCCCTTCTTGTGTTTAATGACATAAGGGAAAGTCTCAATGAATTCAACCCATTTAGCATGTCTACGATTCAGTTTAGCTTGACTTTTAATATGTTTCAAAGATTCATGATCAGAATGTATAACAAATTCTTTGGGCTATAAATAATGTTGCCATGTTTCTAAAGTCCGAACAAGAGCATATAATTCTTTATCATAAGTAGAATAATTCAGACTAGGCCCACTCAATTTTTCAGAAAAGTATGCAACAGGTTTGCCATCTTGTAATAACACACCTCCTAATCCAATTCCACTAGCATCACATTCAAGCTCAAAAGTCTTATTAAAATCAGGAAGTTGGAGTAAAGGAGCATGTGTCAACTTATCTTTCAATACCGTGAAGGCTTCTTCCTGTGCGGTACCCCAAACAAAAGGCACATCCTTCTTTGTAAGCTCGTTGAGAGGTGCAGCAATGGTGCTGAAATCTCTCACAAAACGCCGATAGAATCCAGCGAGGCCAAGAAAACTCCTCACTTGTGTGACCGTTTTGGGCTGCGGCCAACTCTCAATAGCTTCAATCTTGGCTTTATCAACTTCAATTCCCTGTGGAGTAACAACATAGCCAAGAAAAGATACTCGGTCGGTGCAAAAGGTGCACTTCCCAAGGTTACCAAACAAACGTGCATCACGTAGAGCAATAAAAACAGCACGTAAATGTTCCAAATGTTCCTCCAAAGATCTGCTATAAATCAATATGTCATCAAAGTAAACTACCTGATAGAGGCGAGGGTGTCCCGATCTTTCGATGAGATGATAACTATCGATTTGGTGGAGACGACTTTGACGATCCGACTACAAACGTGCACGACGTTGCGCCTTAGCAATCGCTAAACCAATCTCCTGAGGTTACTGACGATGCCGGAAGCACGGTCAGCCTGACCACGAAGGTCTATTCCTGCAAGCAATCGAAGAACGAGCAAGAATATGATAAAGCAATCTGAATATTGCAAATATATATGAGGTATTGATAATGGTGGGGATCCGTAAGCGGTCTTGGTCTGGTCGTTGGACACAAACGAAGTACACGAAGTTGCAATGGCTAACTTTTAACTAAACAAATCCCAAGGAAAAGCTACTAGATGGATCTACTTATATAGGAGCAAGGGGTGGCGGCCAAGGAGGTGGGAGGACGTCCCAAGGCAACCTAAAACTAAATCTAGGTCGTACAAGGCCAATGGGCCCAAGTGGAGGTGATGTAACACCTTTGGACTTGTAGTTTGACTCGGATTCTGCTGCAGCATCAGATTGTTTCGTCCACAACTCAACGCTCCGGACGAATTTGAAGGTGATTCCAATTGGGTTGGAAAGTGCACGAAATCTAGTTTCCAACAAAAAAAGAATCACCCAATTCGGAGTCCGTATGAAAAACTTGTGTGCGTTTTGAGTCAGGTATGTCTGTGCAGTCCGAATCTGAATCCAGAACGTGAGAGGCTTGGACTCTATCTTCTCTTGGGCCAAAAGTGACGTGAGAGAACTTTTTGGACAGCAAATAAACATCTCTTTCTTCCTTATCTTCATATGTGGATTGTACAAATGTCCCATACACCTGCAATTAGACAAAACACAAAAGTGTGTGAAGTATTTTTGTTCTGGATAACATAAATAGATTATTGAATAGTTTGCACTAGAAATCACCTGACAAATATGCATATATGCAATATTTTTGGTCATATCCAAGATAGTCATGTCCTCATCATCCCACTTTTAACATTGCAGATTTGAAGCCTTATTTGGGTGAGGAAGATGAACTTCCGTCGAGGACGACTTCATTTCAAGAAGGGGAGGATGATGAGGACATCAATACAATTGTTACACCCACAGCCCCTGCTGCTATACATACTGGACCAATTACTAGAGCTCGTGCACGCCAACTAAATTACCAGGTATTTTCGTTTCTTGGTAATGATTCTAATGTTCATGAGAATATGATGCTGCCCAAATTGGATACATTTGTTTTGCTTACAAATGAAGGGCCTAGCTTGGAGAAGGATGAACATTGGAGCAAGAACAAGCATGGAGATGATGGCATGCGCAAGGGGAACAAGAACGGAGTTACAAGTGATGATTTCAGGACTTTGAAGCCACCATAATGGGTGCATGAAGCCTTGGACGAAATATACAAGATGCCACTTCATAAATTTCGTCCCGAGGCTATTTTAGGTGCTGCGTCACCTTATTATTGGGCCAGGCCCATGTAATTTCGAAATACATAAGTATAGGCTATTTTTAGAGTCCGTATGTGTGGGGAAACAAGAGATAGGGTTGATTTCGGACCCCTCCACCAAGGGCCACGAAATTCCCCCCTCTTCCTACATATATACAGCCCTTAGGGCATCGTTTAGACTTTGGGTTTTGTTTAGATTAAAAGTTCGCCATAGCTGCAACTTCGCGTACTTCGTTTGTGTTCAACGACCAGACAAAGGCGTCACAGAACCCCACCTTGATCAATAAAGCTTTCATCTTATATTCGCAATATCCAGATTGCAATCTTAGTTTCTTGCTTGTTCTTCGTTTGCTCGCAGGAAACAGACCCTCGTGGTCAGGTTGATCGTGCTCCGGCGTGGTCAATAACCTCTCGGAGTTGGTTTAGCGATTGCTAAGGCGCGACGTCCTCGCACGTTCGTAGTCGGATCGTCAAAGTCGACTTCCACCAAAGCGAAATCCACCATCTCATCGAAAGACGGGACACCTCCGCCTCTATCAACTTGTGTGACCGTTTTGGCTGCGGCCAACTCTCAATAGCTTCAATCTTGGCTTTATCAACTTCAATTCCCTGTGGAGTAACAACATAGCCAAGAAAAGATACTCGGTCGGTGCAAAAGGTGCACTTCCCAAGGTTACCAAACAAACGTGCATCACGTAGAGCAATAAAAACAGCACGTAAATGTTCCAAATGTTCTTCCAAAGATCTGCTATAAATCAATATGTCATCAAAGTAAACTACCACAAATCGTCCAATGAAAGCACGTAAAACTTCGTTCATTAATCTCATGAAAGTACTAGGTGCATTAGTTAACCCAAAAGGCATGACTAACCACTCATATAATCCAAACTTAGTTTTAAATGCTGTTTTCCATTCATCTCCCAATTTCATACGAATTTGATGGTAGCCACTACGCAAATCAACTTTGGAGAATATTGTAGAGCCACTCAATTCATCAAGCATATCATCTAGCCTAGGAATAGGATGGCGATAACGAATAGTAATATTATTAATGCCTCTACAATCAACACACATACGTGATGTACCATCCTTTTTCGGCACTAGAATAATAGGAACAGCACAAGGACTAAGGGATTCGCGTATATAACCTTTGTCGAGAAGCTCTTGTACTTGACGCATAATCTCCTTCGTCTCCTCTGGATTGGTACGGTATGGTGCACGGTTTGGCAGTGAAGCACCGGGAATTAAGTCAATCTAATGCTCAATCCCTCGAATAGGCGGTAATCCCGGTGGCACGTCTTGTGGCAAAACGTCAGCGAACTCCTGCAAAATGTTAGTGACAGCAGGAGGCAAAGAGGAAGGCACGTCCTCGAATGAAAATAATGCCTCTTTGCACACAAAAACATAGCAAACAGATTTGCTGAAATCTAGCTCATCAATATCAGATTTGGTGGCAAATAAACATGCACTTTTCAATTTAATTTCAGAAGCAACACTAGATGGTTTATTATTAGGCTTCATTTGTTGCTCAAATTCTTTTGCCACAATCTGATTTTCACTCTTATTCTTCTCCTGTTGTGCTTTATTAGCTCTATTAATATCATCTTTCAAAATGGAATCAGGAGTCATAGGAAGCAAAGTAATATTTTTATCCTTATGAACAAGAGTATAGTGATTGTTTCTACCATGGTGTACAGAATTTTTATCAAATTGCCATGGTCTACCAAGTAATAAGGAACATGCTTGCATAGGTACCACATCACAATCAACATAATCAGCATATGTAGGGATACTAAAATGCACACGAACAGTACGTGTTACCTTAACCTTGCCGCTGTTGTTGAACCATTGGATGTAGTAAGGATGTGGATGTGGTCTTGTGGTGAGAGAAAGCTTCTCCACCATCTCCATGCTAGCCAAGTTGATGCAGCTCCCTCCGTCTATTATGACGCGCACAGAACGTTCCTTCACAACTCCCTTGGTATGGAACAAATTGTGCCTCTGATTTTGCTCAGCTTGTGTGACCTGCACACTCAAAACACGTTGAGCAACTAAACATTCATACCTGTCAGCGTCTTCAGGAGCCATGTATTGCGTCTCATGATCAGAATCATCTCCACCATGTTCTTCACATGTAATAAGAGCCAATGTCTCCTCATCATAGTCACTAGCGGACTCATATCCACCATCCGCCGTAGCAATCATCACACGCGGAGATTTGCATTCCCTCGCATAATGACCTCCTCCCTTACAACGACGACAAATAATATCACTTGTGTGCCCTGTTGATGCCATGGAAGAAGAAGAACGCTGTGCAGGCCCCGCAGGTGCGCTCTTGGCAGATAATGGTGGTTGTGCCTGTTTTCTTGTATCACGGCTGGAGGTGGCACCGGATGGAGGTGCTGGGGCAGTTGAAGTAGAAGATGCACGTGGTGTCCATGATGAAGGTCGGCCTGCAGAAAAATTAGTTCGCCCCAATGCTTGTCGATCCTGCACTTCACGTTCAGCTTTACAAGCAAGATGGAATAAACGAGTGATATTAGTATACTCCTTATAGTCTAAAATGGTCTGAATCTCTCTATTTAATCCACCCAGAAAACGTGCAAGCATAGCTTCATTCTCCTCAACAATACCACATCTAATCATGCCAGTTTGTAATTCCTGATAATATTCTTCTACAGAATTTTTCCCTTGTCTTAAACGCTGCAATTTTTGAAGCAATTCACGTTGATAATATGGTGGAACCCAACGCGTACGCATAGCAGTTTTCAAAGCAGCCCAAGTAGTTGGAATAGGATATAATCTACAATGTTCAGACCACCATACACATGCAAAACTAGTGAAAGCACAAACAGCAGCAGCAACTCGTCTCTCCTTAGGATATTGTAAACATGTAAATCGTTGTTCAGTTTCTAACTCCCAAGTAAGATATATATCAGGAACATATCTACCCTCAAATGGTGGAATATTCAATTTCAGTTTAGGAATATGGACATCATCGCGTACCTGAGGTGGTGGTGCAGGCCTACCATGACGAATATATACCTGAGGTCGACCTGCTGGTGGTGGTGCTGGTGGCTGCTCGTAGATCTGATTTTGATCAACCTCATCCTCATAATCACCCGCATACTCATCATCCTCCTGGGTACCAGCAGGAGCAGTAGCAGGAGCCAAAGAAACACCAACAGCAGTAGCAGCGGCACCAGAAGTTTGTCCTGTCTCAATAGGAACACGCTGTGCTCGTCCATACTGATTCGGAAGGGGGCGTAGTTGTTGTTGTTGCAGAGGTGCGACAGGTGCAGCCGGTGGTGGAAGACGCGCAAGCAGTTCATTAAATCTGTTATCGAGCTTTGTTTCGAACGTCTTCTCAAGGCCAGTGATCTTCTCCATGGCCTCTTCAAAATTGTTCAGCACATCTTGTACCTGTTCAGTCATCATTTGCTGAAACTTATCATGAAGCTCCTTGTTCGATAAGTTCTCCCAGTCAATCTCGTCGGCTTGTGATCCTGGCATGGTTAGCAGCAATAGAAACACACAAGAATATGATCCTACAGACTACTAAGAAGTGGTGGTGGTGTATCACAAATCCGTCAAGCAAATCTCAAATTCTTACCAGTTCTTATGATAGAGGCAAAGGTGTCCCGTCTTTCGATGAGATGATGGATATCGCTTTGGTGGCAGTCGACTTTGACGATCCGACTACGAACGTGCGAGGACGTCGCGCCTTAGCAATCGCTAAACCAACTCCGAGAGGTTATTGACCACGCCGGAGCACGATCAACCTGACCACGAGGGTCTGTTTCCTGCGAGCAAACGAAGAACAAGCAAGAAACTGAGATTGCAATCTGGATATTGCGAATATAAGATGAAAACTTTATTGATCAAGGTGGGGTTCTGTGACGCCTTTGTCTGGTCGTTGAACACAAACGAAGTACGCGAAGTTGCAGCTATGGCGAACTTTTAATCTAAACAAAACCCAAAGTCTAAACGATGCCCTAAGGGCTGTATATATGGAGGAAGAGGGGGGGAATTTCGTGGCCCTTGGTGGAGGGGTCCGAAATCAACCCTATCTCTTGTTTCCCCACACATACGGACTCTAAAAATAGCCTATACTTATGTATCTCGAAATTACATGGGCCTGGCCCAATAATAAGGTGACGCAGCACCTAAAATAGCCCCGGGACGAAATTTATGAAGTGGCATCTTGTATATTTCGTCCAAGGCTTCATGCACCCATTATGGTGGCTTCAAAGTCCTGAAATCATCACTTGTAACTCCGTTCTTGTTCCCCTTGCGCATGCCATCATCTCCATGCTTGTTCTTGCTCCAATGTTCATCCTTCTCCAAGCTAGGCCCTTCATTTGTAAGCAAAACAAATGTATCCAATTTAGGCAGCATCATATTCTCATGAACATTAGAATCATTACCAAGAAACGAAAGTACCTGGTAATTTAGTTGGCGTGCACAAGCTCTAGTAATTGGTCCAGTATGTATAGCAGCAGGGGCTGTGGGTGTAACAATTGTATTGATGTCCTCATCATGCCATGGAAGAAGAAGAACGCTGTGCAGGCCCCGCAGGTGCGCTCTTGGCAGATAATGGTGGTTGTGCCTGTTTCCTTGTATCACGGCTGGAGGTGGCACCGGATGGAGGTGCTGGTGCAGTTGAAGTAGAAGATGCACGTGGTGTCCATGATGAAGGTCGGCCTGCAGAAAAGTTAGTTCGCCCCAATGCTTGTCGATCCTGCACTTCACGTTCAGCTTTACAAGCAAGATGGAATAAACGAGTGATATTAGTATACTCCTTATAGTCTAAAATGGTCTGAATCTCTCTATTTAATCCACCCAGAAAACGTGCAAGCATAGCTTCATTCTCCTCAACAATACCACATCTAATCATGCCAGTTTGTAATTCCTGATAATATTCTTCTACAGAATTTTTTCCTTGTCTTAAACGCTGCAATTTTTGAAGCAATTCACGTTGATAATATGGTGGAACCCAACGCGTACGCATAGCAGTTTTCAAAGCAGCCCAAGTAGTTGGAATAGGATATAATCTACAATGTTCAGACCACCATACACATGCAAAACTAGTGAAAGCACAAACAGCAGCAGCAACTCGTCTCTCCTCAGGATATTGTAAACATGTAAATCGTTGTTCAGTTTCTAACTCCCAAGTAAGATATATATCAGGAACATATCTACCCTCAAATGGTGGAATATTCAATTTCAGTTTAGGAATATGGACATCATCTCGTACCTGAGGTGGTGGTGAAGGCCTACCATGACGAATATATACCTGAGGTCGACCTGCTGGTGGTGGTGCTGGTGGCTGCTCGTAGATCTGATTTTGATCAACCTCATCCTCATAATCACCCGCATACTCATCATCCTCCTGGGTACCAGCAGGAGCAGTAGCAGGAGCCAAAGAAACACCAACAGCAGTAGCAGCGGCACCAGAAGTTTGTCCTGTCTCAATAGGAACACGCTGTGCTCGTCCATACTGATTCGGAAGGGGGCGTAGTTGTTGTTGTTGCAGAGGTGCGACAGGTGCAGCCGGTGGTGGAAGACGCGCAAGCAGTTCATTAAATCTGTTATCGAGCTTTGTTTCGAACGTCTTCTCAAGGCCAGTGATCTTCTCCATGGCCTCTTCAAAATTGTTCAGCACATCTTGTACCTGTTCAGTCATCATTTGCTGAAACTTATCATGAAGCTCCTTGTTCGATAAGTTCTCCCAGTCAATCTCGTCGGCTTGTGATCCTGGCATGGTTAGCAGCAATAGAAACACACAAGAATATGATCCTACAGACTACTAAGAAGTGGTGGTGGTGTATGACAAATCCGTCAAGCAAATCTCAAATTCTTACCAGTTCTTACCCAGCAGCAGGCGGTGATCGGCAACCGTTGTAGTCAAAAACTCTCAAAGCTTGGATAGAGCGATTACCAGGGAGAGTCGAACACACGATGTAGATGTATGTGGAGCTGGGAAGGCTTATAGTATGGTAGCAAAAAGGGTCAGCAATAATCAATTCAGAGATGCAAAGTTGAATAAACGCTCAACGACGGTACTGTGCTGGTCCTAGGCTAGACTGTGCTAGAGACGCGAGCCTAGAACACCAACAAAATCACGGCGCGGCACGTAAACAAGGGAAAAGCACACTCTGAAATTTTTCTTTTCGCTCTTTTTTTTTGCGCTCTTTTTTTTTGCGCTGCTTTTTTTTTGCGAAAAAGCACTATAATGGCGAGTGTCTCAAAACTCTTCCTAGGTCAAACTGACAGGATGGGCACGAAATTTTTTGTTCGAATTTCTTTTTTTTTTGACTGCCCGGACCCAAAAACTGGAAACGGGTCAAAAAAAACTTCCTATAATGGCACCTGTCTCAAAACACTCAGAAACACCTAAAAATAGGATAGCCAGAAAAAATTATTTTTGCGCTCTTTTTTTTTTCGAAACCTACTCCGGCAAGGAAACACGAATCGGAATCTAGATGGATCCCGAAAACAAACCTAATAAGCAAGGAACTCGGATTGGTGGTGGATATATGGTGGTGGTATATGGCAGCGGTGGTGGTAGCGGTGGTAGTATATGGATATGGATCGGTGGTGGTATATGGGCACGGATTGGTGGTGGTATATGGATACGAATTCGGAGCGGTGGTGGTAGATGGCAGGGGCGATGATGATGGTGCGGCGGCGGCGTGACAACTTATGACCAAAACTCGAAACTCTAAAAGACTAGACTCTAAGACCAGCAACTAGACCGACGATGCAACCGCAAATTCAACAAAGCAAAACCCTAAAAAGATTATGCAAAGGCTCAGATTGGTTCGGATATGATGAACTAACCCTAATAATTTTTTTTGTGTGGCTTTTTCGTGGACTGTAGGTATGAAGAACAGACTCGATCTAAACTACGAAAAACTGTAAAATCTCACCGAGCAACCTGGAAATCTGATACCACTTGGTAGAGGCGAGGGTCCCGATCTTTCGATGAGATGATGGATATCGCTTTGGTGGAAGTCGACTTTGACGATCCGACTACGAACGTGCGAGGACGTCGCACCTTAGCAATCGCTAAACCAACTCCGAGAGGTTATTGACCACGCCGGAGCACGATCAACCTGACCACGAGGGTCTGTTTCCTGCGAGCAAACGAAGAACAAGCAAGAAACTAAGATTGCAATCTGGATATTGCGAATATAAGATGAAAGCTTTATTGATCAAGGTGGGGTTCTGTGACGCCTTTGTCTGGTCGTTGAACACAAACGAAGTACGCGAAGTTGCAGCTATGGCGAACTTTTAATCTAAACAAAACCCAAAGTCTAAACGATGCCCTAAGGGCTGTATATATGGAGGAAGAGGGGGGAATTTCGTGGCCCTTGGTGGAGGGGTCCGACATCAACCCTATCTCTTGTTTCCCCACACATACGGACTCTAAAAATAGCCTATACTTATGTATTTCGAAATTACATGGGCCTGGCCCAATAATAAGGTGACGCAGCACCTAAAATAGCCTCGGGACGAAATTTATGAAGTGGCATCTTGTATATTTCGTCCAAGGCTTCATGCACCCATTATGGTGGCTTCAAAGTCCTGAAATCATCACTTGTAACTCCGTTCTTGTTCCCCTTGCGCATGCCATCATCTCCATGCTTGTTCTTGCTCCAATGTTCATCCTTCTCCAAGCTAGGCCCTTCATTTGTAAGCAAAACAAATGTATCCAATTTAGGCAGCATCATATTCTCATGAACATTAGAATCATTACCAAGAAACGAAAGTACCTGGTAATTTAGTTGGCGTGCACGAGCTCTAGTAATTGGTCCAGTATGTATAGCAGCAGGGGCTGTGGGTGTAACAATTGTATTGATGTCCTCATCAGGGATTCGCGTATATAACCTTTGTCGAGAAGCTCTTGTACTTGACGCATAATCTCCTTAGTCTCCTCTGGATTGGTACGGTATGGTGCACGGTTTGGCAGTGAAGCACCGGGAATTAAGTCAATCTGATGCTCAATCCCTCGAATAGGCGGTAATCCCGGTGGCACGTCTTGTGGAAAAACGTCAGCGAACTCCTGCAAAATGTTAGTGACAGCAGGAGGCAAAGAGGAAGGCACGTCCTCGAATGAAAATAATGCCTCTTTGCACACAAAAGCATAGCAAACAGATTTGCTGAAATCTAGCTCATCAATATCAGATTTGGTGGCAAATAAACATGCACTTTTCAATTTAATTTCAGAAGCAACACTAGATGGTTTATTATTAGGCTTCATTTGTTGCCCAAATTCTTTTGCCACAATCTGATTTTCACTCTTATTCTTCTCCTGTTGTGCTTTATTAGCTCTATTAATATCATCTTTCAAAATGGAATCAGGAGTCATAGGAAGCAAAGTAATATTTTTATCCTTATGAACAAGAGTATAGTGATTGTTTCTACCATGGTGTACAGAATTTTTATCAAATTGCCATGGTCTACCCAGTAATAAGGAACATGCTTGCATAGGTACCACATCACAATCAACATAATCAGCATATGTAGAGATACTAAAATGCACACGAACAGTACGTGTTACCTTAACCTTGCCGCTGTTGTTGAACCATTGGATGTAGTAAGGATGTGGATGTGGTCTTGTGGTGAGAGAAAGCTTCTCCACCATCTCCATGCTAGCCAAGTTGTTGCAGCTCCCTCCGTCTATTATGACGCGCACAGAACGTTCCTTCACAACTCCCTTGGTATGGAACAAATTGTGCCTCTGATTTTGCTCAGCTTCTGTGACCTGCACACTCAAAACACGTTGAGCAACTAAACATTCATACCTGTCAGCGTCTTCAGGAGCCATGTATTGCGTCTCATGATCAGAATCATCTCCACCATGTTCTTCACGTGTAATAAGAGCCAATGTCTCCTCATCATAGTCACTAGCGGACTCATATCCACCATCCGCGGTAGCAATCATCACACGCGGAGATTTGCATTCCCTCGCATAATGACCTCCTCCCTTACAACGACGACAAATAATATCACTTGTGTGCCCTGTTGATGCCATGGAAGAAGAAAAACGCTGTGCAGGACCCGCAGGTGCGCTCTTGGAAGATAATGGTGGTTGTGCCTGTTTTCTTGTATCACGGCTGGAGGTGGCACCGGATGGAGGTGCTGGTGCAGTTGAAGTAGAAGATGCACGTGGTGTCCATGATGAAGGTCGGCTGCAGAAAAGTTAGTTCGCCCCAATGCTTGTCGATCCTGCACTTCACGTTCAGCTTTACAAGCAAGATGGAATAAACGAGTGATATTAGTATACTCCTTATAGTCTAGAATGGTCTGAATCTCTCTATTTAATCCACCCAGAAAACGTGCAAGCATAGCTTCATTCTCCTCAACAATACCACATCTAATCATGCCAGTTTGTAATTCCTGATAATATTCTTCTACAGAATTTTTCCCTTGTCTTAAACGCTGCAATTTTTGAAGCAATTCACGTTGATAATATGGTGGAACCCAACGCGTACGCATAGCAGTTTTCAAAGCAGCCCAAGTAGTTGGAATAGGATATAATCTACAATGTTCAGACCACCATACACATGCAAAACTAGTGAAAGCACAAACAGCAGCAGCAACTCGTCTCTCCTTAGGATATTGTAAACATGTAAATCGTTGTTCAGTTTCTAACTCCCAAGTAAGATATATATCAGGAACATATCTACCCTCAAATGGTGGAATATTCAATTTCAGTTTAGGAATATGGACATCATCGCGTACCTGAGGTGGTGGTGCAGGCCTACCATGACGAATATATACCTGAGGTCGACCTGCTGGTGGTGGTGCTGGTGGCTGCTCGTAGATCTGATTTTGATCAACCTCATCCTCATAATCACCCGCATACTCATCATCCTCCTGGGTACCAGCAGGAGCAGTAGCAGGAGCCAAAGAAACACCAACAGCAGTAGCAGCGGCACCAGAAGTTTGTCCTGTCTCAATAGGAACACGCTGTGCTCGTCCATACTGATTCGGAAGGGGGCGTAGTTGTTGTTGTTGCAGAGGTGCGACAGGTGCAGCCGGTGGTGGAAGACGCGCAAGCAGTTCATTAAATCTGTTATCGAGCTTTGTTTCGAACGTCTTCTCAAGGCCAGTGATCTTCTCCATGGCCTCTTCAAAATTGTTCAGCACATCTTGTACCTGTTCAGTCATCATTTGCTGAAACTTATCATGAAGCTCCTTGTTCGATAAGTTCTCCCAGTCAATCTCGTCGGCTTGTGATCCTGGCATGGTTAGCAGCAATAGAAACACACAAGAATATGATCCTACAGACTACTAAGAAGTGGTGGTGGTGTATCACAAATCCGTCAAGCAAATCTCAAATTCTTACCAGTTCTTACCCAGCAGCAGGCGGTGATCGGCAACCGTTGTAGTCAAAAACTCTCAAAGCTTGGATAGAGCGATTACCAGGGAGAGTCAAACACACGACGTAGATGTATGTGGAGCTGGGAAGGCTTATAGTATGGTAGCAAAAAGGGTCAGCAATTGATAGAGGCGGAGGTGTCCCGTCTTTCGATGAGATGATGGATTTCGCTTTGGTGGAAGTCGACTTTGACGATTCGACTACGAACGTGCGAGGACGTCGCGCCTTAGCAATCGCTAAACCAACTCCGAGAGGTTATTGACCACGCCGGAGCACGATCAACCTGACCACGAGGGTCTGTTTCCTGCGAGCAAACGAAGAACAAGCAAGAAACTGAGATTGCAATCTGGATATTGCGAATATAAGATGAAAGCTTTATTGATCAAGGTGGGGTTCTGTGACGCCTTTGTCTGGTCGTTGAACACAAACGAAGTACGCGAAGTTGCAGCTATGGCGAACTTTTAATCTAAACAAAACCCAAAGTCTAAACGATGCCCTAAGGGCTGTATATATGGAGGAAGAGGGGGGGAATTTCGTGGCCCTTGGTGGAGGGGTCCGAAATCAACCCTATCCCTTGTTTCCCCATACATACGGACTCTAAAAATAGCCTATACTTATGTATTTCGAAATTACATGGGCCTGGCCCAATAATAAGGTGACGCAGCACCTAAAATAGCCTCGGGACGAAATTTATGAAGTGGCATCTTGTATATTTCGTCCAAGGCTTCATGCACCCATTATGGTGGCTTCAAAGTCCTGAAATCATCACTTGTAACTCCGTTCTTGTTCCCCTTGCGCATGCCATCATCTCCATGCTTGTTCTTGCTCCAATGTTCATCCTTCTCCAAGCTAGGCCCTTCATTTGTAAGCAAAACAAATGTATCCAATTTAGGCAGCATCATATTCTCATGAACATTAGAATCATTACCAAGAAACGAAAGTACCTGGTAATTTAGTTGGCGTGCACGAGCTCTAGTAATTGGTCCAGTATGTATAGCAGCAGGGGCTGTGGGTGTAACAATTGTATTGATGTCCTCATCAGGACAACTTGAGCAACTAGTAGTGGAAATGCTGGGAGATCTCATCACTCTTAATTAAACAATTGGGTTTTAAATGGAACTTTGGGAATGGATTGTGTTGGGTTTACCAACTCATTTTATGCTATAAAGTAGTGGTAGAATAATATCTTTTATTTTAGGGAAAAAGTAGCTTTATGCAAAAACTAAATTTAACGCTTTCCACCAGCCAAATTGCATGTACAAATAGGTTCATTATTCTTATGATGTGACTTGCCAGTACATTCAATGTACTGACCTACAGGGATGCAACATCTTATGTTGCAGGAATTTTCTATGACGATTAGGAGTTACGTTGTAGGGTTGCGGTCTACACTCAACTTGTCGTTGGCGTTGATGGGACTCCACACCCGTTCGATTGTTTCCGCTGAGATTTATGAGGTATATATATCAATTTTACGTTATTTCTACATGTGATTGCACATTGATATATACATTGATGTACTGTGTGTGCCAGCATACTGATCCATGGATGGCACGGATACATAGAGGCTTGACCGTTTGAGGTCGGGTCGCTACATGCTACCATACTATAAGCCTTACTAGCTCCACATACATCTACGTCGTGTGTTTGACTCTCCCTGGAAATCGCTCTATCCAAGCTTTTGAGAGTTTTGGCTACAACGGTTGCCGATCACCACCTGCTGCTTGGTAAGAACTGGTAAGAATTTGATATATGCTTGACAGATTTGTGACACCCACCACCTCCTCTTGTTAGTAGTCTGTAGGATCATATTCTTGTGTGTTTCTATTGCTGCTAACCATCGCAGGATCACAAGCCGATGAGACTGACTGGGAGAACATGACGAATAAGAAGTTGCATGATAAATTTGAGCACATGATGAGTGGACAGGTGCAAGATGTGCTAAATAGATTTGAAGAGACCATGGAGAAGATAGATGGCATTGAGAAGACGTTCAAAACAAAGCTTGATAAAAAGCTTAATGAATTTCTAGCGCATATTCCACCACCACCGCCGGCTGCACCTATCGAACCTCTACAATAACAACAACAACAACAACAACAACAACAATGTCGCCTTCCAAATCAAGTGGGACAAGCACAGCGCGTTCCCATTGACCCTGGGCAAAATTCTGGTGCCGCTGTTGATGCTTCTGTAGCTCCTGCTGCTAATGCAGAGGTGGAGGACCATTACGAGGATGAGGTTGATCCAAATCAGAACTACGTGCAACCCCCAGCACCACCACCACCAGGTCGTCCTCAGGTATATCATCGCAACGGTAGGGCTGCACCACCATCTGAGGTACGAGATCATGACCTTTTCCCTAAACTGAACTTGAATATTCCACCATTTGAGGGTAGATATGTTCCTGATATATATCGTGGGAGTTAGAAACTGAACATGTTTATAATATCCCGAGGAGAGACGTGTTCCTGCTGCTATTTGTGCTTTCACTAGTTTTGCATGTGTTTGGTGGTCTAAACAGTGTAGATTATATCCTATTCTAGCTACTTGGGCTGCTTTGAAAACTGCTATGTGTACTCGTTGGGTTCCACCATAGTATCAACGTGAATTACTTCAAAAATTGAAGTGTTTAAGACAAGGAAAAAATTCTGTAGAAGAATATTATTAGGAATTACAAACTGGCATGATTAGATGTGGTATTGTTGAGGATAATGAAGCTATGCTTACATGTTTTATTGGTGGATTAAAAAGAGAGATTCATACCATTCTAGAGTATAAGGAGTATAATAATATCACTCATTTATTCCATCTTGCTTTTAAAGCTGAACGTGAAGTGCAGGATCGATAGGCATTGGCGCGAACTAACATTTCTGCAGGTCGATCTTCATCATGGACACCACGTGCATACTCTACTTCCACTGCACCAGCACCTCCATCAGGTGCCACCTCCAGCCGTGATACAAGAATGCAGGCACAACCACCACTATCTGCCAAGAGCACACCTGCTGGGCCTGAGCAGAGCTCTTCTTCTTCCATGGCATCAACTAGGCACACAAGTGATATTTTTTGTCGTCGTTGTAAGGGAAGTGGACATTTTGTGAGAGAATGCAAATCTCAGCATGTGATGATTGCTACTGAGTATGGTGGGTATGAGTCCGCTAGTGACTATGATGAGGAGACTTTGGCTCTTATTACACATGAAGAACACGGTGTAGATGATTCTGATCATGAGACGCAATACATGGCTCCTGAAGATGCTGATAGGTATGAATGTTTAGTTGCTCAACTTGTTTTGAGTGTGCAGGTCACACTAGCTAAGCAAAATCAGAGACATTATTTGTTCCATACAAAGGGAGTTGTGAAGGAATGTTCTGTTTGCGTCATCATAGATGGAGGGAGCTGCAACAACTTGGCTAGCATGGAGACGGTGGAGAAGCTCTCTCTCACCACAAGACCACATCCACATCCTTACTACATCCAATGGTTCAACAATAGCGGCAAGGTTAAGGTAACATGTACTGTTCGTGTGCATTTTAGTATCTCTACGTATGCTGATTATGTTGATTGTGATGTGGTACCCATGCAAGCATGTTCCTTATTACTTGGTAGACTATGGCAATTTGATAAAAATTCTGTACACCATGGTAGAAATAAACAGTATACTCTTGTTCATAAGGATAGCCATATTACTTTGCTTCCTATGACTCCTAAATCCATTTTGAAAGATGACATTAATAGAGCTAATAAAGCAAAACACGAGAAAAATAAGAGTGAAAATCAGATTGTGGCAAAAGAATTTGAGCAACAAATGGAACCTAATAATAAACCATCTAGTGTTGCTTCTGAAATTAAATTGAAACATGCATGCTTACTTGCCACAAAATCTGATATTGATGAGTTAGATTTCAGCAAATCTGTTTGCTATGCTTTTGTGTGCAAAGAGGCACTATTTTCATTCGAGGATGTGCCTTCCTATTTGCCTCATGTTGTTACTAACATTTTGCAGGAGTTTGCAGACATCTTTCCACAAGACGTGCCACCGGGATTACCACCTGTTCGAGGGATTGAGCATCAGATTGACTTAATCCCTGGTGCTTCGTTACCCAACCGTGCACCATACCGTACCAATCCAGAGGAGACAAAGGAGATTCTGCGTCAAGTCCAGGAGCTGCTCGACAAAGGTTATATTCGTGAATCCCTTAGTCCTTGTGTTGTTCCTATTATTCTAGTCCCGAAAAAGGATGGTACATCATGTATGTGTGTTGATTGTAGAGGCATTAATAATATTACTATTCATTATCGTCATCCTATTCCTAGGCTAGATGACATGCTTGATGAATTGAGTGGCTCTACAATATTCTCCAAAGTTGATTTGCATAGTGGATACCATCAAGTTCGTATGAAACTGGGAGATGAATGGAAAATAGCATTTAGAACTAAGTTTAGATTATATGAGTGGTTAGTCATGCCTTTTGGATTAACTAATGCACCTAGTACTTTCATGAGACTAATGAACGAAGTTTTACGTGCTTCCATTGAATGATTTGTGGTAGTCTATTTTGATGATATATGGATTTATAGCAACTCTTTGGAAGAACATTTGGAACATTTACATGTTGTTTTTATTACTCTACGGGATGCACGTTTGTTTGGTAACCATGGGAAGTGCATCTTTTGCACTGACCGAGTATCTTTTCTTGGCTATGTTGTTACTCCACAGGGAATTGAAGTTGATAAAGCCAGGATTGAAGCTATTGAGAGTTGGGCGCAGCCCAATACAGTCACATAAGTGAGGAGTTTTCTTGGCCTCGCTGGATTCTATAGAGTTTTGTTAGAGATTTCAGCACCATTGCTGCACCTCTCAATGAGCTTACAAAGAAGGATGTGCCTTTTGTTTGGGGTACCGAAGAGGAAGAAGCCTTCACGGTATTGAAAGATAAGTTGAGACATGCTCCTTTACTCCAACTTCCTGATTTTAGTAAAACTTTTGAGCTTGAATGTGATGCTAGTGGAATTGGATTAGGAGGTGTGTTATTACGAGATGGAAAATCTTTTGCATACTTTTCTAAAAAATTGAGTGCGCCCAATCTGAATTATTCTACTTATTATAAAGAATTATATGCTCTTGTTCGGACTTTAGAAACAAGGCAACATTATTTATGGCCTAAAGAATTAGTTATACATTCTGATCATGAATCTTTGAAACATATTAAAAGTCAAGGTAAACTGAATCGTAGACATGCTAAATGGGTTGAATTCATTGAGACTTTCCCTTATGTCATTAAACACAAGAAGGGTAAAGAAAATGTTATTGCTGATGCATTGTCTCGTCGCTATACTATGCTTTCACAACTTGACTTCAAAATATTTGGTTTGGAGACCATCAAAGATCAATATGTGCATGATGCTAATTTTAAAAATGTAATGCAGAATTGTAAAGAAGGAAGAACGTGGAACAAGTTCATCATTAATGATGGATTTGTGTTTCGTGCTAACAAGCTATGCATTCCAGCTAGCAACGTTTGTCTTTTGTTGTTGCAGATGGCGCATGGAGGAGGTTCAGTGTGACACTTTGGCGTGAAGAAGACACAGGATATACTTGCTACACATTTCTTTTGGACAAAGATGAGACATGATGTTGAGCGTTCTGTTGCTCGCTGCACTACATGTCAAAAAGCTAAGTCACGAGTAAATCCTCATGGTTTATATATGCCTTTGCTTGTACCTAGTGTTCCTTGGGAGGATATATCTATGGACTTTGTTTTAGGTTTACCTTGAACAAAGAAGGGGAAGGATAGCATATTTGTTGTCCTGGATAGATTCTCAAAAATGGCACACTTTATACCATGTCATAAAAGCGATGATGTTGTTAATGTTGCTGATTTGTTCTTTCGTGAAATTATTCGCTTGCATGGTGTGCCAAATACTATTGTTTCAGATCGTGATACTAAATTTCTTAGCCACTTTAGGAGATGTTTATGGGCTAAGTTGGGGACTAAACTGCTTTTTAGTACTACTTGTCACCCCCAAACTGATGGACAAACTGAAGTAGTCAATAGAACATTGTCTACTATGCTTAGGGCAGTTTTGAATAATAATAAGAAAATGTGGGAAGAATGTTTGCCTCATATTGAATTTGCTTATAATCGTTCATTGCATTCTAATACTAAGATGTGCCCTTTTGAAATTGTGTATGGTTTCCTACCTCGTGCACCTATTGATTTGTTGCCTCTTCCATCTTCGGAGAAGGTTAATTTTGATGCTAAACAAAGTGTTGAATTGATTTTAAAAATGCATGAGTTAACTAAGGAAAACATTGAGCGTATGAATGCTAAATATAAACTTGTTGGAGATAAGGGTAGAAAACATGTTGTGTTTGCACCTAGAGATCTTGTTTGGTTACATTTGCGTAAGGATAGATTTCCTAATTTGTGCAAATCAAAGCTAATGGCACGTGCTGATGGTCCTTTTAAGGTGTTAGAGAAAATATATGATAATGCATATAAACTTGAGCTGCCTACAGATTTTGGGGTTAGTCCCACTTTTAACATTGCAGATTTATAGCCTTATTTGTGTCAGGAAGATGAGCTTTCGTCGAGGACGACTTCATTTCTAGAAGGGGAGGATGATGAGGACATCAATACCATTGTTACACACACAGCCCCTGTAGCTATACATACTGGACCAATTACTAGAGCTCGTGCACGCCAATTGAATTATCAGGTACTTTTGTTTCTTGGTAACGATTCTAATGTTCATGAGAATATGATGCTGCCTAAATTGGATAGATTTGTTTTGCTTACAAATGAAGGGCCTAGCTTGGACAAGAAAGATGAACCTTGGAGGAAGTTCACGTATGGAGATGATCGCATGCGAAAGGGAACAAGAACGGAGTTACAAGTGATGATTTCAGGACTTTGAAGCCACCATAATGAGTGCATGAAGCCTTGGACGAAATATACAGGATGCCACTTCATAAATTTCATCCAGAGGCTATTCTAGGTGCCGCGTCACCTTATTTTTGGGCCAGGCTCATGTAATTTTGAAATACTTAATTATAGGCAGTTTTTAGAGTCCATATGTGTGGGGAAACAAGAGTTAGGGTTGGTTTCGGACCCCTCCTCCAAGGGCCACGAAATTCCCCCTCTCTCCTCCATATATACAGCCCTTAGGGATATTGTTTTGTTTAGATTAAAAGTTTGCCATAGCTACAACATCGCGTACTTTGTTTGTGTTCAACGACCAGACCAAGACGTCACAGAACCCCACCTTGATCAATAAAGCTTTCATCTTATATTCGCAATATCCATATTGCAATCTCAGTTTCTTGCTCGTTCTTCATCCGCTCGCAGGAAACAGACCCTCATGGTCAGGTTGATCGTGCTCCGGCGTGGTCAATAACCCCTCAGAAGTTGGTTTAGCGATTGCTAAGGCACGACGTCTCACACGTTCGTAGTCGGATCATCAAGGTCGACTCCCATAGAAAACGATAGCCACCATATCATCGAAACATCGGGACACCTTCGCCTCTATCAAGTGGTATCAGATTTCCAGGTTGCTCTGTGAGATTTTACAGTTTTTTGTAGATTAGATCGAGTCTGTTCTTCATACCTACAGTCCACAAAAAGCCAAACAAAATTAGGGTTAGGTCATCATATCCGAACCAATCTGAGCCTTTGCATAGTCTTTTGAGAGTTTTGCTTTGTTGAATTTGCAGTTGCATCATCGTGTCGAGTTGCTGGTCTTAGTGTCTAGTCCCTTAGAGTTTCGAGTTCTGTTCACAGGTTGTCACGCCGCCGCTGCACCATCGTCACCGCTGCCATATACCACCATCGTCATCACCACTGCCATGTACCACCATCGTCTTCACCGCTGCCATATACCACCATCATCATCACCGCTGCCATATACCACATATCCACCGCCATCACGATAATCCAAGTCAACCTCCATCACCGATTCACCACCAGTCCGAGTTCCACCGCCCTACATATACCCGCCACCAGTTCGAGTTTCCACCAGATTCATCTCCGCCACCATTCCTAGTCCGAGTCCAGTATTTGTTGCTTTGTTTTGGAGATCATGCCAAACTCCGAGTCGTGACAGAGTAGGAATCCCCAACTTCCGTGCTACCCGCAGTAGAAAAATAGTTCCAGTTTCAGAAAAACCATGTCTGGAAAATTCTGGCTAGGCAGTTTCTAGGCCATTTGTAGAGTTTTTCAAAAAAACTTTGTTGCGGAGCAAAAAAAAGAGGGAAAAAGTGAAAAAAAAAGAAAAAAATTCAGAGCGTGCTCCTCCCTTGTTTAGGTGTAGCGCCGTGATTTTCTTCGTGTTCTAGGCTCGCATCTCTAGTACGATCTAGCCTAGGACCAGCACAGTACCGTCGTTGAGCGTTTATTCAACTTTGCATCTCCGATTTGATTATTGCTGAGATTTTTGCTACCATATCATAAGCCTTCTCAACTCCACATACATCTACATCGTGTGTTAGACACCACCTGGTAATCGCTCTATCCAAGCTTTGAGAGTTTTGACTACAACGGTTGCCGATCACCGCCTGCTACTGGGTAAGAACTGGTAAGAATTTGAGATTTTCTTGACGGATTTGTGACACCCACCACCACCTCTTGTAAGTAGTCTGTAGGATCATATTCTTGTGTGTTTCTATTGCTGCTAACCATGGCACGATCACAAGACGATGAGACTGACTGGGAGAACATGACGAATAATGAGTTGCATGATAAATTTCAGCAAATGATGAGTGGACAGGTGCAAGATGTGCTAAACAGATTTGAAGAGGCCATGAATAAGATAGATGGCATGGAGAAGAAGTTCGAAATAAAGCTCGATAACAAGTTTAATCAATTGCTAGCGCGTCTTCCACCACGACCGCCGGCTGCACCTATCGCACCTCTACAACAGCAGTAGCAACAACAACAACAACAACAACAATGTCACCTTCCAAATCAAGTGGGACGAGCACAACGCGTTCCCATTGACCCTAGGCAAAATTCTGGTGCCGCTGTTGATGCTTCTGTAGCTCCTGCTACTACTGAAGAGGTGGAGGACCATTAAGAGGATGAGGATGATCAAAATCAGAACTACGTGCAACCACCAGCACCACCACCACCAGGTCGTCCTCAGGTATATCATCGCAATGGTAGGGCTGCACCACCACCTGAGGTACGAGATCATGACCATTTTCCTAAACAGAAGTTGAATATTCCACCATTTGAGGGTAGATATGTTCTTGATATATATCTTACTTGGGAGTTAGAAACTGAACAATGTTTTACATGTTTACAATATCCCGAGGAGAGACGTGTTCCTACTGCTGTTTGTGCTTTCACTAGTTTTGCATGTGTTTGGTGGTCTGAACATTGTACATTATATCCTATTCCAGCTACTTGGGCTGCTTTGAAAAACTGCTATGCATACTCGTTGGGTTCCACCATATTATCAACATGAATTACTTCAAAAATTGCAACGTTTAAGACAAGGAAAAATTTTTGTAGAAGAATATTATCAAGAATTACAAACTAGCATGATTAGATGTGGTATTGTTGAGGAGAATGAAGCTATGCTTGCACGTTTTATGGTTGGATTAAATAGAGAGATTCATACCATTCTAGAGTATAAGGAGTATAATAATATCACTCGTTTATTCCATCTTGCTTGTAAAGCTGAACGTGAAGTGCAGGATCGACAGGCATTGGCGCGAACAAACTTTTCTGCAGGTCGATCTTCATCATGGACACCACGTGCATCCTCTACTTGCACTGCACCAACACCTCCATCAGGTGCCACCTCCAGCCGTGATACAAGAAAGCAGGCACAACCACCACTCTCGGCCAAGAGCACACCTGTCGGGCCTACGTAGAGCTCTTCTTCTTCCATGGCATCAATAGGGCACACATGTGATATTATTTGTCGTCGTTATAAGGGAAGAGGACATTTTGTGAGAGAATGCAAATCTCAGCGTGTGATGATTGCTACTGAGGATGGTGGGTATGAGTCCGCTAGTGACTATGATGAGGAGACTTTGGCTCTTATTACACATGAAGAACACGGCGTAGATGATTCTGATCATGAGACGCAATACATGGCTCCTGAAGATGCTGACAAGTATGAATGTTTAATTGCTCAATGTGTTTTGAGTGTGCAGGTTACACAAACTGAGCAAAATCAAAGGCATAATTTGTTCCATACAAAGGGAGTTCTGAAGGAACATTATGTTCGCGTCATCATAGATGGAGGGAGCTGCAACAACTTGGCTAGCATGGAGATGGTGGAGAAGCTATCTCTCACCACAAGACCACATCCACATCCTTGCTACATCCAATGGTTCTACAACAGTGGCAAGGTTAAGGTAACACGTACTGTTTGTGTGCATTTTAGTATCTCTACATATGCTGATTATGTTGATTGTGATGTGGTACCTATGCAAGCATGTTCCTTATTACTTGGTAGACCATGACAATTTGATAAAAAATTTGTACACCATGGTAGAAACAATCAGTATACTCTTGTTCATAAGGACAAAAATATTACTTTGCTTCCTATGACTCCTGATTCCATTTTGAAAGATGATATTAATAGAGCTAATAAAACAAAACATGAGCGAAATTAGAGTGAAAATCGGATTGTGGCAAAAGAATTTAAGCAACACATGAAGCCTAATAATAAACCATCTAATGTTGCTTCTGAAATTAAATTGAAAAGTGCATGTTTACTTTCCACCAAATCTGATATTGATGATCTAGATTTCAGCAAATCTGTTTGCTATGGTTTTGTGTGTAAAGAGGCATTATTTTCATTCGAGGACGTGCCTTCCTCTTTGCCTCCTATTGTTACTAACATTTTGCACGAGTTCGCTGATGTCTTTCCACAAGACGTGCAACTAGGATTACCACCTATTCGAGGGATTGAGCACCATATTGACTTAATTCCCGGTGCTTCGCTACCCAACGGTGCACCATACCGTACCAATCTAGAGGAGACGAAGGAGATTATGCGTCACGTCCAGGAGCTGCTCGACTAAGGTTATATTCACGAATCCCTTAGTCCTTGTGATGTTCCTATTATTCCAGTGCCAAAAATGGATGGTACTTCGCATATGTGTGTTGATTGTAGAGGCATTAATAATATTACTAATCGTTATCGTCATCCTATTCCTAGGCCAGATGATATGCTTGATGAATTGAGTGGCTCTACAATATTCTCCAAAGTTGATTTCCGTAGTGGATACCATCAAATTCATATGAAATTGGGAGATGAATGGAAAACTGCATTTAAAACTAAGTTTGGTTTATATGAGTGGTTAGTCATGCCTTTTGGGTTAACTAATGCACCTAGTACTTTCATGAGGTTAATGAACGAAGTTTTACGTGCTTTCATTGGATGATTTGTGGTAGTCTATTTTGATGATATAATGATTTATAGTAAATCTTTGGAGGAACATTTGGAACATTTATGTGTTGTTTTCATTGTTCTACGTGATGCACGTTTTTTGGTAACCTTGCAAAGTGCACGTTTTGCACCGACCGAGTATCTTTTCTTGGCTATGTTGTTACTCCACAGGGAATTTAAGTTGATAAAGCCAAGATTTAAGCTATTGAGAGTTGGCCGCAGACCAAAAGGGTCACACAAGTGAGGAGTTTCCTTAGCCTCACTGGTTTCTATAGGCATTTTGTGATTTCAGCACCATTGTTGCACATCTCAACGAGCTTACAAAGAAGGATGTGCCTTTTGTTTGGGGTACCACACAGGAAGAAGCCTTCACAGTATTGAAAGATAAGTTAACACATGCTCCTTTACTCCAACTTCCTAATTTTAATAATACTTTTGATCTTGAATGTGATGCTAGTGGAATTGGATGAGGAGGTGTGTTATTACAAGATGGCAAACCTGTTGCATACTTTTCTGGAAAATTGAGTCGGCCTAGTCTGAACTATTCTACTTATGATAAAGAATTATATGCTCTTGTTTGGACCTTAGAAACAAGTCAACATTATTTATGGCCCAAGGAATTTGTTATACATTCTGATCATGAATCTTTGAAACACATTAAAAGTGAAGAAAAACTGAACCGTAGACATGCTAAATGGGTTGAATTCATTTTCCCTTATGTCATTAAACACAAGAAGGGTAAAGAAAATGTTATTGCTAATGCATTGTCTTGTCGTTATACTATGCTTTCATAACTTGACTTCGAAATATTTTGTTTGGAGACCATCAAAGATCAATCTGTGCATGATGCTGATTTTAAAGATGTAATGCAGAATTGTAAAGAAGGAAGAACTTGGAACAAGTTCGTCATTAATGATGGATTTGTGTTCTGTGCTAACAAGCTATGCATTCCAGCTAGCTCCGTTCGTCTTTTGTTGTTGCAGGAGGCACATGTTGGAGGACTAATGGGACACTTTGGCGTGAAGAAGACGGAGGACGTACTTGCTACACATTTCTTTTGGCCAAAGATGAGATGGGATGTTGAGCGTTTTGTTGCTCACTCCACTACATGTCAAAAAGCTAAGTCACGACTCAATCCTCATCGTTTATATATGCCTTTGCATGTACCTAGTGTTTCTTGGGAGGATATATCTATGGACTTTGTTTTAGGTTTACCTCGAACAAAGAAGGGGAGGGATAGCATATTTGTTGTCGTGGATAGGTTCTTGAAAATGGCACACTTTATACCATGTCATAAAAGCGATGATGTTGTTAATGTTGCTGATTTGTTCTTTCGTGAAATTATTCGCTTGCATGGTGTGCCAAATACTATTGTTTTAGATCATGATACTAAATTTCTTAGCCACTTTTGGAGATGTTTATGGGCTAAGTTGGGTACTAAACTATTTTTTAGTACTACTTGTCTCCCCCAAACTGATGGACAAACTGAAGTAGTCAATAGAACATTGGCTACTATGCTTAGGGCTGTCTTGAATAATAATAAGAAATTGTGGGAAGAATGCTTGCCTCATATTGAATTTGCTTATAATCGTTCATTGCACTCTACTACTAAGATGTGCCCTTTTGAAATTGTGCATGGTTTCCTACCTCGTGCACCTATTGATTTGTTGCCTCTTCCATCTTCGGAGAAGGTTAATTTTGATGCTAAAGAACGTGTTGAATTGATTTTAAAAATGCATGAGTTAACTAAGGAAAACATTGAGCGTATGAATGCTAAATATAAACTTGCTGGAGATAAGGGTAGAAAACATGTTGTGTTTGCACATGGAGATCTTGTTTGGTTACATTTGCGTAAGGATAGATTTCCTAATTTGTGCAAATCAAAGCTAATGCCACGTGCTAATGGTCCTTTGAAGGTGTTAGAGAAAATAAATGATAACTTGAGCTACCTGCAGATTTTGGGATTAGTCCCACTTTTAACATTTCAGATTTGAAGCTTTATTTGGGTGAGGAAGATGAGGTTCTGTCGAGGACGACTTCATTTCAAGAAGGGGAGGATGATGCGGACATCAATACCATTGTTACACCAACATTCCCTGCTGCTATACATACTGGAACAATTACTAGAGCTCGCGCACGCCAATTGAATTATCAGGTAGTTTCATTTCTTGGTAACGATTCTAATGTCCATGAGAATATGATGTTGCCTAAATTGGATACATTTGTTTTGCTTACAAATGAAGGGCCTATCTTGGACAAGAAAGATGGACCTTGGCGCAAGTCCAAGCATGGAGATGATGGCATGCACAAGGGGAACAAGAACGGAGTTACAAGTGATGATTCCAGGACTTTGAACCCACCATAATGGGTGCATGAAGCCTTGGACAAAATATACAAGATGCCACTTCATAAATTTTCTCCAAAGGCTATTCAAGGTGCTACGTCACCTTATTTTTGGGCCAGGCCCATGTAATTTCGAAATACTTATTTATAGGCAGTTTTTAGAGTCCATATGTGTGGGGAAACAAGAGTTAGGGTTGGTTTCGGACCCCTCCTCCAAGGGCCACGAAATTCCCCCCTCTCTCCTCCATATATACAATCCTTAGCGCATCATTTATACTTTGGGTTTTGTTTAGATTAAAAGTTCGCCATAGTTGCAACTTCGCGTACTTCGTTTGTGTTCAACGACCAGACCAAGACATCACAGAACGCCACCTTGATCAATAAAGCTTTCATCTTATATTTGCAATATCCATATTGCAAACTCAGTTTCTTCCTTGTTCTTCATTTGCTCGCAGGAAACAGACCCTCGTGGTCAGGTTGATCGTGCTCTAGCATGGTCAATAACCCCTCGGAAGTTGGTTTAGCGATTGCTAAGGCATGACGTCTCGCACGCTTGTAGTCGGATCGTCAAGGTTGACTCCCACAGAAAACGATAGCCACCATCTCATCGAAACATCAGGACACCTTCGCCTCTATCAATCTATGGGATGAGAGATGTCACCTTGGCTTCAAGAGCTCTTGCACGTGCTCGTGTCATGGGTCCGCTAGGCAGTTGGTGAGATGATGGTAGGTCCATTGGGATGACCTTGGGATGCTCCGCATCATCTCCCCTCCCGATGTAGGGTGGAACCCAAGATGGCTGGTCTTTCACGAAAGGAGCAGATCATGCGAAGAACACAAAGAACACGAGGGGAATTACGAGGGGAAACACGAGGGGAAACACTCAAACCAACAAGAATGATCACACATATGCTAAATCCTTGAAACACAAAGAGAGATACAAGATCCAAAGTCAACAAAGGACGATACAAGAGGTAACCGGTTCTTCTCCGTGAGGAGGTCTTTATGGTCTTCTCCGTGAGGAGATCTTGAATCCAATGTGGATCTTCTACGTAGAGGGGCCGCGTTCTCTCTCGTGGATTAGATCCGATGTGGATGAGCGAGGTTCTATCTCTAATATGAGCTATCACAATGCTAACTCTAACTAGGAGGAGGTGGAGGATTATATATAGTCTAGGTCCACGAAGGGGTAAGTGGGAGAGGGATACATGGGCCTCGGGCCTGATCCTATGCGTAGACAGGTACCGGACGTCCGTGTGTAACGGTCGTCCGGTGGCTCATTAGCATCCGGACGTCCGGTACTCGCCGGACTTCTGCTCATTCTGTCTCGGTCGCTAAAGTACCGGATTTCCGGAGGTGCCCGGTCGTCCGGTCGCCGGTCGTCCAGTGGTATTGGATGTCCGCTCGCTGTAGCTCGGCTGGGGCTTCAGGCGCCGGTTGTCCGGTGGAGGCCGGACGTCCGCTCGCTGGCCGGTCGTCCGGTGTGGGCCGGATGTCCGCTCGCTGTAGCTTTTTTGGCAGCTCTTCTTCTTGCATCTTCGTTTCCACGCTTCCTCATGGATGGTGTAGTTGTACCTTGGCGCTTGCACTCCTCCTCGTCATCCGTGAAGTTCCGACAATACCTATGCATGCACATGAGAGGGGTGTCAAGTAGTATACCATCCTCGAAGGCGTCAAGGGAGCACCTGTAAAGGATATGATTCACCTTTGTGTATGTGAAGTAGATGTCGCACGTGTCACTTGCCAAATGTACTCTTGACATGGTGATGCCCGTAGGATGCTCCACATCATCTCCCCTCCCTTGGTAAAGATCCGACCTCGGATCGAAAACCAAATCACCATGGAAAGACATGGCTTCGCCGTGTAGAAGCGGACGTTCACCAAGTAGTCATCATCTTCAAGCTTGAAGTGGGCACTCTCCCATGTCGCACCGTCTAGTGATTCCTTCAAAATGAGCAAGGACAACAAACAGTTGGAAAAATAAATGTGGTTAGCGTTAGTGCAAAGCCAAGCATTCAAGAGGTGATTCACCAAACAAGTGACGTCATCATGCAAAGCATATGGTGTGACAAAGGATTGTGACATGGCATGTAAGCATATCAATCTAGCACAAGCAAAGAAATCATGGGGACAAGCATGTGAATGTGAGGTAGTGATGCAAATATGTGTGGCAAGAGAAGAAGCATCTACCTCAAGTTCATAGAAAGCATTCACAAATTGCTCAATGAAAGGTCTATGGTAGGCATATGAATCATTCACAACACCAAAAAATGAAGTGTCTAAACACATGTGTCAAGTGCAAGACAATCCAAGCGTAATGTGCATGGGGTGTAGTGAATATAGTGTGGCACTCAACACAATAGAAAGAGCAATTGTTCATCATGTGTGAGGCAATCAAGGCAAGCATGTAGCAATCAATGGGACATGGCATATGTGAAGAAATGACATTGTTGCAACCAAACATGTGATAGGAGCAAGTAATCCAAGCATTGGATGCAACACACAAGGCATATATATCATGATGCATGGAATTGTGAAAATGACAAGTCGAAGCAAGATATCTAACAGGTGTGCAATCAAGTGGTCCAAGATGAACAATAAGTCTCATGGTGCAAGCAACACAAGTAGTATGATCCACAATATCCATGCTCAAGAAAGATGTCACCTGGAAGACGTGTGCTTGTGCATTCTTCACATTGCCGAAGTGGTAGGAAAGGTGGTGTAGAAGCGAGTCGTGGTCGAATGTATGAGGCTCGCTCTCAAGAGCTCGAATGGTCAACTCATGTGACATGGAAGTTGACATAAAGTCCAAGTATCCGACACATGCACACAACAAAACAAAGAACGTATGCGCATGGTAGATAAACACACCATCCATCATGATGGTTCTCTTCTCTTGCACATAACCATTAGAAGCACAAGTGCATAATAATATGATGCAAGAATGGCTATATTCATGGCACTAGGTATATGGTGCAAAGAGGGAAGACAAGCATGCTTCACAAGAAAAATGTCAAAATCTCCAATCATATGTGATAATGCTATGGGGGCAACTCATTATCAAGACTAGGGGCATTGTTGCACTCAATACATGTCAAATCATCTAGCATGAGAGAGGCAACATATGGAGATATATGACAAGAAGCAACAACAATCATGCACAAAGCATGTAGATGGTTGTCATCAACCGCATGAAATGAGCAAGTATGAATCATTGGTGATGCAACATAGACAAGCATAGTAATCAAGTCGTGCAAGCTAGTAGTGCAAAGATGCAACATACTAGAGGAAATCATGGCAATCATGTCATGTGAGAAAATAATAGACATAGACAATGCACATGACATATCGCAAGCACGGACACATAGCAAGATGAAAGTATCATCATAGGCATGGGGCACAAAGCAAACATGGCAATAACAAGCAATATCTCCACCAAGTTTGTAAATACACATACGAGTATGAGAATCAATCATCATGTGTAATGCAAAGCATGGGTCACAAAATGCATGGCAAAAGCATAGGAATGAGCATATCATGCAAAGTGAACATGGCAAGGTGGGCAAAGGATATATAATGGACAACAACCCATAGCCAAGTGAGGGCCATGTAGAAGAAATGCGCGAAGTCTTTGCACGAAGAGAGTGGTGGGAAAGAAACTCCATGGGATCCCAAGTCATCATTGCTCTCTAGAGCTCGTTTTGTCAACTCGTGGGATTGCGAGCTTGACAAGAATTCATGGGTACCTACACAAAATAGATACAAACGAAAGAGATTGTGTGTGTGGTAAATGTACACATCATCCATCATGATGTGTATGTGCATGTGAGTGTTAGCACAAGATAATCATCGCTCAATGAAATTTGATGCATGGTATAAGAACATGTCATCCATCATGAAAGAATAGTTATTGTGTATAACACGATGGGGATGCAAATTCAGCATACAAGTATAAGGCATAACAATAGCATTTTATTCATGGGGAGCATAATGTGCACACAAGTATTGGGATCATGCAATGGATGGGAGTGATCAAAATCTCCTAAAATGTGTGAGGAAACTATGGGGGTCTCCTCATGAGCAATATCGGAAACATCATATGGAGAAAATGGACAACATCCAAAACAATGCATATCCGAAGCGAGGTGGTTATGGCATGTCATATGAGATAAATGATGCAAAGGTAGCATGTCAATATCATCACAAGAGAAACAAATGCCAATAACCATAGGATTGTCACCTATGCCATATGTGCAAATTGGGTTTATTTTAATAGCATATGCACAGTCACTATGAAGAGATTGCAAATATGACATATGATTGATCTCATGCATAGCATATGACAAGGCAAGCGGATTGGCAAACATGATGTGACCGATAGAATTAGCACAAGAAATCCTATGTAACATGGCATCACAACTAATAGACTCCACATGGCAATCATCATACTCACCATAAATGAGTAAATCATCGCATGGGGAAGTTGCACTAGCATGAAGCATGGTAATAGGTTGATCAACATCATGCAAGCAATCAATGTCAAGAATGTCCACTAGTGGGACTAGAGCATCACCTTCACCTATTTTACCTTTGTCATTCCACTCATGTGGTGTAGGTGAGGTGGAAAAGACCAAATGGTGGCCATCTTCATATTGATGGAACCATGTGGGGGTGCATCATATTCAACCATGGCCATCGTCTTGTCCAAGGGGAGGACGTAGTCATCGCGAATCGGCGCGCCATCATAGATGCGACCTAGCACCAAATGAGAACACACAATAGCGGTAGAGGTCAAGTCGTTAGTGTTGAAAGTGGCCTCACATGACCTACCAACTATCTCACTCTCTCTATGTGGTGCTTCGCTCACTCCCTCAAAATAGGTGCACTCAAACTCACATATGGTGGAGTCACTCATCTCACTCGAGTGGTGGGGGTTGTGGCTCTCCTCACATGGGAATTGTGGAAACACATCATACATGGGGCTAGTTGTGAAGTCACTCTCGCTCTCAATATGGTGGCTGAAGTCACTCAAGTCATCATATGTCGCCGTGGTCGAAGGGAAAATCCCGTGCTCAACCATCTCATCGCCGTCGCCGTGGATGAATGCCGAAGATGGAACATCATCACTCTCGCCTCCTAAGATGGAAGCATCCTCCATGCTCGGCACCAAGTCGCATGCCTCCAAAGCTTGGTCCTCGAGGGTCTCCGTAGTCGTACTCGTCACCGCACCCTCTTGAAAAAGAGTCATGGTAGACTCGGCATCGTCAATGCCACAAAGATGTATGGCGGTGAAGTCGAACTTGGGAGCATCGTCTTGGAGCTCGTCGGGCTTGGACATCATGGTAGTACTAGCCTCATGATTGTCGTCTTGGAGCTTGGTCTTAGAGAAGTGTGCTTGGGGTCGAGAAGCCTTGGACTTCATGAGTTCTTGTTTCGCCTTGAGAGCACCAATGTAGTTGTCATCGAGGGACTTGTAGTTCTCGAGGAAGATCGTCTTGGAGATGTCGTTGTGCAATCCCATCATGAAGTGGAACTTCATCGAAATGGGGTCTTCCACGCCGGCTCGTCGCAAGGCTTTCTTCATCTCCTTGAAGTACTCGTCGATGGACTTGGATCCTTGGGTGGTGTTCTCCAATTGGCGTAGAAGTTGTTCCATGTAGGTTGGGGGAACGAAATCGTGCCGTAAAGCTCTCTTTGTCTTGGGCAAACTCATGTTGTAGGTCTCCGAAGGTGTGTGAAGCCACCATGTGGACGCGTAGTCATGGAAGTTCCTTGTGGCGCACTTCACTTGATCTTTGGGAGGAACTTGATGTAGCTTGAGGTAGTCGTCCATCAAACTCTCCCACTCGAGATACTCCTCGGGTTCTAGAGTCCCATAGAAAGGAATCTCATGGTCAGTGTTGAGGTCGTAATAACTCGTGGAAGTTGCGGACTTGAGCTTGGGGAGCTTCTCTTGAAGTGCTTGTGGGCGAAAATGTCGTATGTCCATAGGCGAAGATGCCTTGAAGTCGCTTGGCGAAGATGCCAAGGGAGATGGTGAAGTCGTTGAGCGGTTGTTGGTGTTGAGCTATTGACCTTCATGTCCTTGTTGGTGATGGTGTCGATGCCGATGTGATTTTGTCAGAGATGGTAGCTTGGAGACATGTTCTCTTGAGTGTCTTCTCAAAGATGAGGAAGATCGCTTGTACGACTTGATGAGGGCTTTTTCTCCTCCATTTGAGCTTGCATCTTGGTGTCGGTGGAGTTGTTCATGGCGTCGAACTCGTCGTTGCTGTTGTAGACCGAAGATGAAATGCCTTGCCTATCCATCACAAGACTCGAGCAAATATGAGTGGGAGAAAAAGAAGAACTATACCAAATGTACCTTGAGCGATGTTGAAGATGGATCAATGATCGCTCAATAGTGTAACAAGGAAATAGCACAATTGGTACCGATCTTGTCGATTTCTCACAACTACACAAATAAGGCTTATGGTGGAGCTTGGTGAGGATAGTGGCACAAACATTTAATGCAAAATGTTAGCAAGAGTTAATAATGTTGAAAGAGATTCACTAATTCACAAGTGAAACAAGTAGACCAATAGCAATATGTGGCACATGGAAACACACACACGGATAGATAAATGGGGTCGTGCGACCAAGTATGAGCACAAAATGTGGAATCCACGGAAAACGCTCATGTTGCACAACTCAAGAGAGACGCTAGCACGATTGCTCAATGGGCGGATACGACACTTTTGCACAACCTATAAGATGGAAAATGTATGAACTTCTATCCCAAGTATGCTATATATGTATGATGTTTCGGTGGTATGATCCATGATGATTGGATATGACAATCTTATATGCAATGTGGTATGATGCTATGGCAGTTGCTTACAAGCTCTTTGCTCTTTCTCTTTTGCATAAAAGCTTTATTCTTTTTTAAGGCCACTTTTGCACGATGCACAAACCAAGATATCAATTGTATATATGTGGGAACAAACTTGAGGCATAAGAGATGATATGATGGTACCAATATGATATGGTATGTATGCTAAGGAAGGTGTAGCTCGATGAGCACTAATGTGCACAAGTAACATTGCGGGCAATATTCAAATGGCTTGTCTCGATAGACAAGTGATGCAAAATGGGCTAGCGGTTATCAATACAATGGAGGGATACCATGATACCAAGATGATATGGAGGTTACCGTCCGTGGCGATGATGAGTGGCGGTGATCTTGATGAAGATACCAAGATGATGGAGACTCGTCCCTAAGTATCCGAAACATCTTAGGAAATGGAAAAATCGCAAACTCAAAATCTCAAATGTCAAATGGTGGTAGTAGGAATGCGTTGGTGGTTGCGGAAGCTCAATGGGATTGCGGAAATGCAATGATGGGTTTTGCGAGTAGGCAATGCGAAAATGGAGGGTAAGGTGGTGGACTATACACGGTTCCGGAGTTGGAAGCACGGTCCCTAAATAGCTGAAACACCTTAGGAGACACAACTCACAACACAAACAAAATTGGGTTAAGTTGGTGGTGGAAGTATATGGTGGGTAAGCCTATGCGGTAGTTGTGGTGGTGGTTGATGAAGAAGCAACCGTTCCTAAGTAGCTGAAACACCTTAGGAGACTCGAATCGCTACTCAGGCAACCACAATGCAATGGGGATTAATATGGGTAAGGTTGCGGAAGTCGGTAGTGGTGTAGCGGATGATGTGGTGGAAGCCCCTAGGCAAAGATGCCAAACTTTTCAAAATTTGATGGAGTCAAATGATGTTGGTGGTATTTTTGTGGGAAGGGGGATCTCAAGAGCTTCAAAACGAGCTAAAGAACATCAAAATCGGAGTTCGGATGAATTAGTTATGGCCGAAACAAGAATTAGCCGAAGTCAGTTTTTACAGGTTAGGGACGTCCGTAAAAGGACTGAAGTCCGGTCGCCGGACGTCCGATCAGCTCGGAAATCCGTAAATTCTGCTTGGGTAAGGGGGTTCTGGTCGTCCGGTAAGTTGCGGACGTCCGGTCGTTCCAGGGGCTCCGGACGTCTGTAAGTGTTGGTTGTCCGGTGGGTCGGGGTCAACGTGAGATGCGAGATCCGCAGCGCGATTTTGGGCGGAAATTGGGGATTTGGGGGTCAAAATTGACGAGATTTCATGGATGAAAGATGGGGAAACTTGGGAAGATTCTAGATCCACTTGAAACCAAGCAAATCCATCGATCAAATCCAACAAAACTTCGTCAAACCAACAAATCACAAAAAATTGGGGCTATTTTTGGTGGGGATTTTCCAATTTAGGGAAGAACACAACAAAATTAGGCTAGAAAACACAACGGGGAGGCTCCGAAATCGTGATCAACATGGCTCATGATACCAAGGTGATGTGGGATGGAACTCTAGATGGCCCATCTTTCACGAAAGGAGCGGATCCCGCGAAGAACACGAAGAACACGAGGGGAAACACGAGAGAATCACTCAAACCAACAAAACGACCACACATATGCTAGATCCTCGAAACACAAAGAGAGATACAAGATCCAAAGTCAACAAAGGATGATACAAGAGGTAACCGGTTCTTATCCATGAGGAGGTCTTGATGGTCTTCTCCGTGATGAGGTCTTGAATCCAACATGGATCTTCTCCGTAGAGGGGTCGCGATCTCTCTCGTGGAGTAGATCCGATGTGGATTGTAACGCCCCGTGACCGATGTGCCAGGTGTCGTCCAGTTATTCGCTGTCGTTGCCATGTCATTTGCTTGCGTGTTGCATTTCATCATGTCATCATGTGCATTGCATCATCATGTTTTCAAAACTTGCATCCGTCCCAGTCTCCTCGTTCCTTCCGTTGTCCGTTCTGAGCCCAGACACACTTGCACGCGCCCGAGGCATGTCCGAAATAGTATTTTATAAGTGGCCGGAAAATGTTCTCGGAATGGGATGAGAGTTGAAGTGTGGTCTTATTATAGTGTAGATAGACCACCTGTCAAGTTTCATCACATTCGGAGATCGTTTGATGCCCCAACGGATAACTATAGCGACATTATAGTCGGTCTAACGTCGGACGTTTTCGGTCTCCGGAAACGGTTGCCGGGTTGCATTCCCCTCTCTCCTCTCAGTCCACACACTTGACCTCGTTCGCCTAACCCCTCTTTGCACAGTGCCCGCGGCCCTCCTCGCGCGCGCGTCCGAAAAGTTGTCCCGGACCCGACCCGGACTGTTGTCACCGTTGTGTCTGGATCATCCCCAAACATCTACAAAACGTCATCGTTTTCTTATTTGGGCTCCCTAACTATTTTATTAGCGACCGTCCAATTACGATCGAAGGGATGAGGTAGCCCCTAACCTAATCCACCTGGTGTATATATCTCTCATCAAACCCTAAAACCTAGGAGTTTGTCCCATCGCCGCCGCCACCTGACCAAATCCCCCCTCGGGATCTCCCCTGCCCGATCCACTGATCTGGCCTTCTCCCCTCGATCTACGAGATCCACAGCTTCTCTCTCTGCAGCCTCGCGTTCCCCTCCATGAGCTCAGCCCCGAGCCACTCCCGTGCCCGATGGCCTCCGCCCGCGCCGGAGCTTGCCACCGGTGATAGCAGCAGCAACACCGACCTCCCCTCCTCCTTCTTCCTCCTTTTCCTCCTCGGTCTCCCTCTCTCTCATGCTGTCTCTCTCTCCTTTCTTGTTGGACAGGGAGATCTCCATGGCCACAGAATGGAGCTCTTCCTCCATAGATCCTCGCCAGTGCCCCGTCCTGGACTCCTGGTGCCATCCCATGCCCGGGGCCGTCTTCGCTGCCTCCTTCGTCGCGTCTCCAGCCTCGCTTGTGCCTGGATCCAGGAGCCGCGCCAAGTTCCCTCGCCGCCCCCTGCATCACGCCAGACGCCGCCCTCGACTGCTGCAGAGCCGCCTCGTCCCGCCGCGCTAAACTGCTGTTGCCTGCCTCATCAGATCATGCGAGACGAGCCCGGTCCAGCCGCGCGTTGACTGCGCTGGCCAGCTGCGTGGGCCGGCCTTCTCTTCCATCGCGGCCCAGCATCGCCTCGAGCAATGCCCAGCTCTGTGAGGCCCAATGTGAGGAAGCCCATCTTTGGATTTCTCCTGTAGAGCCCAGTTCGGGCCAGTTTTGGCCTGACTCATATTTTTTTCCGCGGAACGTTTTTTCCTACTAATCCTGAGACTGCAGTTTTATAGAAAAACCCTCCATGTTCATGCATATACTAACTTAATAACCGTGCATCATATTAAAATGATTTATATATGAAACTTGCTTAGAATTTTGTCTAGTTTAATAATATGTCATTTTCATCCATGTTTAAAATGTTTAAAATGCTGTTTGGTTAAATTTGCTCCTATGCCATGCTAAAATGGTTTAATACATAACTAAATAACCGTAACTCGAAATTTAATAATCTTTATATGTAAATGGGGTAGAAAAATGCCTAGTTTAACATGGTGGCTTTACTTTGCATGTTTAATAACTCTAAAATTATAATTAGGGCAGAACAGTACCAAACCTTAAAATATGCATATGAGGATTTACCGGAATTGTTGTTCGTTGCTTCCGGCCTCATTTAAACTTGACTAGATAGGTAGTTTTACTTTGCTTCACCCTCTTGCCATGTTTAACAACATTTAATATTGTTGGATACATAAACAAGATTGAACTAAATAACTTGTTTTGTGTTTCATTAATATGCAACTCGTTGCATATTGTGCTTCACTTAATTTGTAGAATTGTTTGTGCATTTTCGCCATGCCATGCTTCATTAAACCGGACATGCATCATACTTGATTGTGCATCATGCCATGTTCATGTGATGGTTGTTTACTATGTTGTTTGCTTCTTTCCGGTGTTGCTTCTTCAGGTTGGTTCCGATAACGTCGTGTTTGTGAGGAACCGTTCGACTACGTCCGTTTGTCTTCTTCATGGACTCGTTCTTCTTCCTTGCGGGATTTCAGGCAAGATGACCATACCCTCGAAATCACTTCTATCTTTGCTTGCTAGTTGCTCGCTCTTTTGCCATGCCTATGTTGCGATACCTACCACTTGCTTATCATGCCTCCCATATTGTTAAACCAAGCCTCTAACCCACCTTCTCCTAGCACACCGTTGATTGGCTATGTTACCGCTTTGCTCAGCCCCTCTTATAGCGTTGTTAGTTGCAGATGAAGATTGAAGTTTGTTCCTTGTTGGAACAGGGAGATGTTGTTCCTTGTTGGAACATGTTTACTTGTTGGGATATCACATTATATCTTATTTAATTAATGCATCTGTATACTTGGTAAAGGATGGAAGGCTCGGCCTCTCGCCTAGTGTTTTGTTCCACTCTTGCCGCCCTAGTTTCCGTCATATCGGTGTTATGTTCCCGGATTTTGCATTCCTTATGCGGTTGGGTTATAATGGGAACCGCTTGATAGTTCGCCTTGATTAAAGCTTTTCCAGCAATGCCCAACCTTGGTTTTACCATTCACCACCTAGCCTTTTCTTTCCCTTGGGTTCTATAGACTCAAGGGTCATCTTATTTTAACCTCCCCGGGCCAGTGCTCCTCTGAGTGTTGGTCCAAACTAGAGTCCTGTACAACGCCCCCTCGGGGAAACTCGAGGTTTGGTTTTAGTTGTACGGAGCACTCATCTGAGTGTGCCCTGAGAACGAGATATGTGCAGCTCCTATCGGGATTTGTCGGCACATTCGGGCGATGTTGCTGGATTTGTTTTAACTTGTCGAAGTGTCTTGTTGTACCGGGATACCGAGTCTGATCAGAATGTCTCAGGAGGAGGTCTATTCCTTCGTTGACCGTGAGAGCTTGTCATGGGCTAAGTTGGGACACCCCTGCAGGTATTTGAACTTTCGAAAGCCATGCCCGCGGTTATGGGTAGATGGGAATTTGTTAATGTCTGGTTGTAGATAACTTGAACCTTAACTTAACTAAAATGAATCAACTGAGTGTGTTACCGTGATGGCCTCTTCTTGGCGGAGTCCGGGAAGCGGACACGGTGTTGGAGTAATGTTTGCGTAGGTTGCTCTCTAGTTTCTCGCTCGCGCTTTGCCTCCTCTTCTCGCTCTCTTTTGCGAATAAGTTAGCCACCATACCTGCTAGTCGCTTGCTGCAGCTCCACATATATTTACCTTGCCTTACCTATAAGCTTAAATAGTCTTGATCGCGAGGGTGCGAGATTGCTGAGTCCCTGTGGCTCACAGATTACTATCACACCAGATGTAGGGCCTGATGATTCCGCTCCAGGAGACGCACTTAAGCTCAAGTGGGAGTTCGACGAGGACTCTCAACGTTACTATGTTTCCTTTCCTGATGATCAGTAGTGGTGCCCAGTTGGGGGTGATCAGGACCGTATCGTTTGTTGGGTTATCTTTTATTTTGGCGCCGTAGTCGGGCCATGAGTGTTTGGTTGATGTAATGTTATTTATGTACTTGATTGACGTGGCGAGTGTAAGCCAACTATGTTATCTCCCCTTTATGATTTATATTACATGGGATGTTGTGAAGATTGCCTAACTTGCGACATATGCCTTCAATGCGATTATGCCTCTAAGTCGTGCCTCGACACGTGGGAGATATAGTCGCATCGAGGGTGTTACATGGATGAGCGAGGCTCTATCTCTAATATGAGCTATCACAACGCTAACCCTAACTAGGATGAGCTGGAGGAGAATATATAGTCTAGGTCCACGAAGGGGTAAGTGGGAGAGGGATACATGGGCCTCGGGCCCGATCCTGTGCGCAGACAGGTACTGGACGTCCGGTGTGTAGTGGTCGTCCGGTGGGTTATGGGCGTTCGGACGTTCGGTAGTCGCCGGACTTCCGCTCATTCTGGCTCGGTCACTGAAGTACTAGATTTCTAGAGGTGGCCGGTCGTCCGGTTGCCGGACGTCCGGTGGTGTCGGACGTCCGCTCGTTGTAGCTTGGCTGGGGCTTCAGGTGTCGGTCGTCCGGTGGAGGCCGGACGTCTGCTCGCTAGCCGGTTGACCGGTGTGGGCCGGACGTTCGCTCGCTGTAGCTTCTTTGGCAGCTCTTCTTCTTGCGTCTTCGTTTCCACACTTCCCTCGCGGATGCTATAGTTGTACCTTGGCGCTTGCACTCCTCCTCGTCATCCGTGAAGTTCTGACAATACCTATGCATGCACACGAGAGGGGTGTCAAGTAGTATACCATCCTCGAATGGGTCAAGTGAGCACGTGTAAAGGAGATGATTAACCTTTGCGTATGTGAAGTAGATGCCGCACGTGTCACTTGCCAAACAGACTCTTGACATGGTGATGCCCGTAGGATGCTCCGCGTCACCTCCCTTGGGGAAGATCCGACCTCGGATCAAAATCTTCATAACCATGGTAGGGCGAAAGGTCCTTGACATTGAAGATGTCGCTCATGTTGTACTTGTCGCGTGGGAGGTCGATCTTGTAAGCGTTGTTGTTGTAGCGTGCGAGCATCTTGAAGGGTCCATCCGCTCAAGGTAGAAGCTTGGACTTGCATTCGGTGGGGAAGTGGTCTTTGCGAAGGTGTAGCCACACAAGATCACCAATGTCGAATACCATGGGTTGCTTATTGATGTTGACCGTTGCCGCAAGTCGTTGTACTTGGCACTCGATTGTGTGCCTTGTATCTTCATGCACTTCTTTGAGATTGTTCTCACGTGCGATTGCGTCCATATTGATGCGCTCTTGTAGTGGTAGAGGAAGAATGTCGAGTGGTGACAATGGGTTGAATCCGTAGACGACCGCGAAGTGGGACTTGCCAGTTGTTGAGTGTCTTGCTCGGTTGTAGGCGAACTCGGCGATAGGTAGGCACTCCTCCCACTCCTTGATGTTCTTCTTGATGAGTACTCGAAATAGGCCATCAGTTTGTGGATGATCTGCCGTGGAGAAGAGTATCTTGATTCCGAGCTTTGCGCAAAGGGTCTTCCAAAAGTAGCTTAGGAACTTGACATCATGGTCCGAGACGATCGTCTTTGGCACTCCAAGTAGACACAATATTTCCCTACAAAAGAGATTGGCAACATGTGAAGCATCGTCTATCTTGTTGCAAGGAATGAAATGTGCCATCTTAGAGAAGTGGTCCATAACGACAAGTATCGAATCCTTTCCATTTTTAGTCCTAGGCAATCCAAGTACATAATCCATGCTAATGTCTTCCCATGGTTGATATGGAATTGGGAGAGGCATGTAAAGGCCATGGAATTGAGATTTTGACTTAGCTTTGCGACATGTAGGGCATCGGTTGGTGAAGAGGTTGACGTCGCGAAACATCTTGGGCCAATAGTAGTTCTTGGAGAGCATAGCGAATGTCTTATCGCGTCCAAAATGTCCCATTAGTCCTCCTCCATGAGATTCCTGCAAAAGCAACAAACGAAGAGAGGACTCGGGGATGCGAAGCTTGTTAGCTCTCATAAGATATCCATCTTTGATGTAATAGCGTTCCCAAGATGTATGCGTCAAACATTTGGCATAAGGAGTACCAAAAGTAGGATCATGCTCATACAAGTCTTTTATGTGCTCAAAGCCAATGACATCCAATTCAAGTTGAGTAACAAGCATGCATATGCGTGAAAGGGCGTCTGCCACAACGTTTTCCTTACCTTTGATGTACCTGATGACCTAAGGAAAAGACTCGATGAATTCACTCCATTTAGCATGATGCTTGTTCAACTTGGTTTGTCCCTTAAGATACTTGAGCATTTCATGATCGGTATGAATGATGAATTCATGAGGGCGAAGATAGTGTTCCCATTCGTGCAAAACGCGCACTAAAGCATATAACTCTTTGTCATAGATGGGGTAATTGAGTTGCAATCCAGAAAGTTTTTCACTAAAGTAAGCTATGGGGCGCTTATCTTGCGTTAACACACCTCCTATGCCATTACCACTAGCATCACAATGAATCTCAAAGGGCTTGTCAAAGTTTGGTAAATCAAGAACGGGAGAATGAGTAAGCATATTCTTAAGCTCATTCAAAGCGGTATCTTGGGATGGTCCCCAAACAAAAGGCGCATTTTTCTTGCTCAAAGCATGCAAAGGTGAAGCATTGGTGCTAAAATCTTTCACAAAGCGACGGTAGAAACCCACAAGGCCAAGAAAGCTACGCACTTGATGCAAGTTGTATGGTTGGGGCCATGTCTTAATAGCATTGATCTTGGACTCATCTACATGAACACCCTTAAAAGATACAACAAAACCCAAGAAAACAAGCTTATCAACGCCGAAAAGGCACTTTTCCATGTTAGCAAAGAGATGCTCGTTTCGAAGAGTTTGCAAAACGGTTCGAACATGGGTGACATAATCTTGAAGAGATTTGCTATAAACAAGGATATCATCGAAGTAGACCACAACAAACACACCAATGTAAGGGCGAAAGACATGATTCATAAGACGCATAAAAGTACCCAGTGCTTCCGATAGACCCATAGGCATGACTAACCACTCATAAAACCCATAGTTGGTTTTGAAAGAGGATTTCCATTCAACACGCTCTTGTATGCGGATTTGATAGTAACCACTTTTGAGATCAATCTTGAAGAATATAGTGGCACCACTAAGTTCATCAAGAATATCATCAAGGCATGGAATGGGATACCTATAGAGAACGGTGATAGCATTGATAGGTCTACAATCGGAGCACCTGCGAAAGCTAACGTCTCGTTTTGGCACAAGAATGACCGGGATGGCACAAGGGCTCAAACTTTCACGCACATGTCCATGGTCTATGAGATGCTTTACTTGCCTTTGTATTTCTTTGGTTTCTTCGGGGTTGATGCGGTAGGGAGCTATGTTTGGAAGAGGTGCTCCGGGGATGAGGTCGATGCGGTGCTCGATGCCTCGTAGTGGAGGTAGTCCCGGAGGTAGCTCATCGGGTAAAACATCCTGAAATTCCTGCAAAAGAGAAGACAACACTAAAGTTAGAGCGTGAGAGGTGTTACCTTGTGTCGCATTGTCCTTGCACAAAAGGACATAGTGTAGGACACTACATGGGTTCTCACACACTCCTCCTACCTCAGTTTTGGTTGCCAATGTGACTAAGTTCTTCTTTTCGCTCATCATGGAGGCACTCGATTTGGGCTTTTGGCGCTCACTCTCTTTTGGGTGCTTCGCTCTCTCACTATTCTCTCCACGATGGGTGGCTTGCTTGTCGGCAATCACTTGGCTTGGAGACATAGGTCGAAGTACGTATTCCTTTCCCTTCATATTGAAGATGTAGTGGTTCGTTCGGCCGTCGTGTATGACACCTCTATCAAATTGCCATGGGCGTCTAAGAAGAAGGTGGCAAATGGTCATTAGAACGACGTCGCACTCCAAAGTGTCTTCGTGATGCAGAGCATCATATGGACATCACCATGTTAAGAGTCCATTCGGCGAGTGACACGTGAGACATCTACTTCACATACACAAAGGTGAATCATCTCCTTTACACGTGCTCATTTGACACCTTCGAGGATGGTATACTAATTGACACTCCACTCACGTGCATGCATAGGTATTGTTGGAACACTATGGACGATGAGGAGGAGTGCAACCGCCATGGAACAACTACACCATCCGCGAGGGAAGCTTGGAAGCAACGACGGAAGAAGACAGAGCTGTTGAAGCTACAGCAGCCGGACATCCGGGCCAGAGGCTGGACATTCGGCGCCTGGGCAGCCACGCAAGAGCTGCCCCAACAGACGGCCAACGGCATCAGCGGCCGGACATCCGGCCCGTGTGCCCGGACATCCAGTGCCCCGCCAACTCCCGGACATCCGGCTTCTCCCCCAGAAATCCGCAATCGACGACAGAATGCACCAAAATCTTGGTCACTTCATTCCAGACATCCGGCCCGAGCCCCGGACATCCGGCGCCTCCTGAAGCCCCGGACATCCGGCCCCCAGCCCGTACCTCCGGCACCTGCGCGTGCATAGCCAGGGTAGAGGCTCACTTACCCCTTCATGGCCTTAGACTATATATACTCCTCCACCTCCTCCTAGTTAGGGTTAGCAAAGTAGTAGCTCATTTAGAGATAGAGCTTTTCTCATCTATTACGGATCTACTCCACAAGAGAGACCGCGGCCCCTCTTCGGAGAAGATCCACCTTGGATGCAAGACCCCCTTGTGGGAAGATCCTTCTAGGATTCAAGCCCCCATCTCCTTTGGATTTGGGATGAACTCTACCATCAAGACCTCCTCATGGAGATGAACCTTCCCTTGTATCTTTCCCTTTGTTGTTCATGTACCTTGTGGATCTTGTGTGTTTCATTGTCTAGTGGATGTGTGATTGGACTTGTTCTTGAGTGTTTCCCCTTGTGTTCTCTCTTCGTTCTTCCCCGTGTTCTTCGTGTTCTTCGCGGGACCCGCTCCTTTCATGAAATATCAGCCGTATAGGGTTCCACCCAACATCATATTGGTATCAGAGCCATGTTGATCACGATTTCGGAGCCCCCCTCTTTGTTTTCTAGCCTAATTTTGTTAATTTCGTCCTAAATTCGAAAATCCCCACCAAAAAATAGCCCCAATTTTTTGTTGGTTTTGATGATGTTTTGTTGATTTTGATCCATGTATTTGTTGTGTCTTTAGTAGATCTAGCTTGTCCCCACTTTTCCCTACCTTCCATCCACAAAATCTCTCCAATTTTGCCCCGAAAATCATCAATTTTCGCCCCCAAATCGAGTTTCGAAGTCCAAATCCCGATTTGGAATCGTCGGGCCGGACATCCAGGCCATCAGGCCGGACATCCGGGTCCCCGGTCGGACATCCGGCTCCTGGAATGCCAAATATGCTCGGTTCTGGACACTGACACCCAGAAATCCGTACCCAACCCCGGATGTCCGGCCCCTGTACATTTCAGCTTTCCCGTTTCACCGTTTTGTCCATAACTAATTCATCCGGAGCCCGATTTTCGCATTCTTTAGCTTGTTGAGAAGCTCTTGACATCCCCCTTCCCAAAAATACTGCCAACACCATTTGACTACATAAAATGTTTGGAACTTTGGCATCTTTTCCTAGGGCTTCCACCATATCATCCGCATAACCACCACCGACTTCCGCAACCTAAGCGATTTTGTTCCTTATAGCATTTGAGGTTGTTTGAGTTGTGATTTGAGTGTCCTAAGGTGTTTCGGTTACTTAGGGATGGTTGCTTCTTCATCAACCACCACCATAACTTCCGCATAGGCTTGCCCACCATATACTTCCACCACCCCAACTTAACCCAATTTTGTTTGTGTTGAGAGTTGTGTCTCCTAAGGTGTTGAGGCTACTTATGGACCGTGCTTCCAACTTCGACACCATGTATAGTCAACCACCTTACCCTCCACTGCCACATTGTGTCTCAAGCCATCATTGCCATTCCACAATTCCATTGAGCTTCCGCAACCACCTCCGCATTCGCGCTACCACCATTTGACTTTTGACATTTGAGATTTTGAGTTCACGGTTTTTTTGTTTCCTAAGGTGTTTCAGCTAGTTAGGGACGAGTCTCCATCATCTTGGTATCTCCATCAAGATCACCGCCACTCATCATCGCCACGGACGGTAACCTCCATATCATCTTGGTATCGTGGTATCCCTCCATTGTATATTCCCTTGCCATTGCGTTGATAACCCCTAGCCCATTTTGCGTCACTTGCCTATGGAGACTAGCCATTTGAGTATTGCCGGCAACGTTACTTGTGCACATCAGTGATCTACACCATACATTGCATACAGACCATATCATATTGGTATCATCATATCATCTCTTGTGCCTCAAGTATGTTCCCGCATATACACAATTGCTATCTTGGTTTGTGCATTCCGCATTGTGGCCATAAAAAATAATATGCTTTTAAGCAAAGAAAAAGAGAAAGAGCAAAGAAGCTTGTAAGCAAGTGTCATAGCATCATACCCCATTGCATATAAGATTGTCATATCCGATCATCTTGGATCATACCACCGGAACATCATACATATATAGCATACTTGGGATAGAAGTCGTTGCATTTTTTTCTCCTATAGGTTGTGCACAAGTGTCGTATCCGCCTATTGAGAAATCATGCTAGCGTCTCTCTAGAGTTGTGCAACAAGAGCATTTTCCGTGGATTCCATATTTTGAGCTCATTCCTTCGTTGCACGACCCCATTTATCTATACGTGTGTGCGTTTTCGTGTGCCATTCATTGCTATTGGTCTATTTGTTTCACTTGCAAATTTGTGAATCTCTTTCAACATTATGGACTCTTGCAAACATTTTGCATTAAATTTTTGTGCCACTATCCTCACCGAGCTACTCCATAAGCTTTAGTTTGTAGGTGTGAGTGAACAAGTTCGGTACCAATTCCACTATTCTTTCATCTCACATTGAGTGAAACGGGATACATCCTCAACATTGGGAAAAGGTAACTTGGTATTGTTTATCTCATTTCCTAGTCACCTCTACTCGAGTCTTGTCATGGATAGGCAAGGCAATTCCTTTGGTCTACAACAACAAGGACGAGTTTGATGCCACGAATAACTCTACTGACGCCAAGATGCAAGCTCAAGTGGAGGAGATCAAAGCCCTCATCAAGTCTTACAAGCGATCTTCCTCATCCTCGAGAAGATGCTCAAGTACACATGCTTCCAAGCTACCATCTCCGGCAAGGTCACATCGGCATCGACACCATCACCACCACGAACGTGAAGATCAATGGCTCAACTCCAACACTCGCTCAACAACTTCACCATCTCCCTTGGCATCTTCGCCAAGCAACTTCAAGGCATCTTCGCCTTCGGATATACGACATCTTCGCCAACAAGCACCTCAACACTACGCTCAAGAGAAGCTCCCCAAGCTCAAGTTCACAACTCCCACGAGCTACTACGACCTCGACACTAACCACAAGATTCCATTCTATGGGACTCAAGAAGCCGATGAGTATCTCGAGTGGGAGCGCCTAATGGATGACTACCTCACGCTACATCAAGTTCCTCCCGAAGATCAAGTGAAGTGCGCCACAACGAACTTCCACGACTACGCGTCCACATGGTGGCTTCACACACCTTCAGAGAGCTACGGCATGAGTTGGCCCAAGACGAAGAGAGCTTTGCGACGAGAGTTTGTGCCTCCAACCTACATGGAACAACTTCAACGCTAATTGGAGAACACCATCCAAGGATCCAAGTCCATCGACGAGTACTTCATGATGGGATTGCACAACGACATCTCCAAGACAATCTTCCTCAAGAACTACAAGTCACTAGATGACAACTATATTGGTGCTCTCAAGGCAGATCAAAGAACTCATGAAGGCCAAAGCTTCTCCACCCCAAGCTCTCTTCGCGACGACCAAGCTCCATGAGAACGAGCATGAGGCTATTACCACCACGATGTCCAAGCTCGACGAGCTCCAAGACGATGCTCCCAAGTTTGACATCACTGCCATCCCTCTTTGTGGCATTGATGATGCCGAGTCTACTTTGACTCTTTTTCAAGATGGTACGGCGACGACTACGACTACGGAGACCATCAAGGACCAAGATTTGCAGGCCAGCGACATGGTGACGAGCAAGGATGATGCTTCCATCTTAGGAGGCGAGAGTGATGATGTGCCATCTTCGATTTTCATCCATGACGACGGCGATGAGATGGTTGAGCATGGGATTTTCCCTTCGACCACGGCGGCGTATGATGACTTGAGTGACTTTTGCCACCATATTGAGAGTGAGAGTGACTTCACCACCGGCCCCATATATGATGTGTTGCCACAATTCCCATGTGAGGAGAGCCACAACCCACACCACTTGAGTGAGATGAGTGACTCCACCATACGTGAGATTGAGTGAACCTACCTTGAGGGAGTGAGTGAACCACCACATAGATAGAGTGAGGTCACTATTATTTCTAACGACTTAACCTCTACCTCTATTGTTGAGGGAGTCTTGGATTAAGGAGTCCTCGGGCATCCGGCCTGTTAGCCATGGGCCGGACTGATGGGCTGTGAAGGTACGAAGACCGAAGACTGTACTTGTGTCCGGATAGGACTCTCCTTGGCATGGAAGGCAAGCTTGGCGACCGAATATGTAGATTCCTTTCTTTGTAACAGACCTTATGTAACCCTAGATCCTCCCGGTGTCTATATAAACCGGAGGACTTAGTCTGGATAGAGGATACTCATTATCATATCCATACACGCTAGACCTCTAGGGTTTAGCCATTACGATCTCGAGGTAGATCGACTCTTGTAACACTCATATTCATCAATATCAATCAAGAAGGAGGTAGGGTATTACCTCCACAAAGAGGGCCCAAACCTGGGTAAGCATCGTGTCCCTATCTCCTGTTACCATCGACCTTAGACGCACAGTTCGGGACCCCCTACCCGAGATCCGCCGGTTTTGACACCGACATTGGTGCTTTCATTGAGAGTTCCATTGTGCCGTCTACAACAAGAACGATGTCTCACCTTGCTCTCAAGGATAAAATCACCACCGGAGGAACGCTGGCTCCAGGCCAAACCCTCCGGCTGGGCGTCTTTACCATGACCGCCCGTTCGGCCATTAAGCCGACGATTGCCTCTCGGGTCATCAAAAACCCCCTTAATATCGACTCCGAATACTCCAAGCAGATGGATCCAGCGGAGATTTCGTCTTTAAGTGAGCTCCTAGATCGCATCACCGCCCTGGGGGTCACTACAGACTACGATCGGATTGGGCTTAAACCTGATCAGAGAGAAATCAAATCTTCGCCGATCACCCACCAGATAGCGGTAGTTGAGGAGCGGGTCGATAACTCTTCCGCCATATTGAGGATGGACTATGTCCGGATCTCCGGTCTCGAAGAGCCAGACACCTACCCGCGAGGTGAAGCATCCTGCCCTCCGAACATAGAATCGGATGACGGGCCTAAGAAATCAGCGGACATCCCGGAGCCCGATCAGTTAAGTTCGGAAGACCTTCAAACTCCGGATCCAAAACTGGGGCAGGGTTCAGATTTAAATCCACCCACCCACCCGAATACAAGCGCTTTCACGAGCATAAAACAGCAGTCTCAGGAAATGGTCCATCACTTCTAGGCCAGATTCCTTCTTGTTAAAAACAAGATTAAAGATTGCTGCGATGAGGAAGCGATCTCAGTGTTCTGCAACAATTGCAGGGACGAAGGAATCCTCAACGCCATCAACCGCCATCACATCCTACACTTCGCTGACTTGGCAACTATCGTACAGAAGTACAATGCATTAGAAAGCGCCTGGAAAACTCAAGCAGCTCGTTGGGAATCATCGGTCCCCACTCAACCCCTCATTCAGGTGAAAAGGGCGCACCCTTGCAACACGCCCGGCTCAACGGTAGAGAAATACAAGTCTAGTATGGGGCGCGAAACCGTTATGGAAGGATGCCTCGATGGGCCATGCAAAATACACGCAACACCGGATAACATACCAACACATAGCCTTAGAGCATGTTGGATACTCCGGCAAGTAGCCAAGAGCGGCGAGGATGTCCTCACCGAGAATAACCCAGAACAACACCCCCAAAAGGACAATGATCCCAAGGTACTGACGGTCTTCAAGACATTCACCTCAAACAATAGGCGCAAAAGAGCACTATGCGGACTCGTTGAAGTCTGTCAAATAGCAGCAATAAACCCTTGGAACGATACGGCTATAACTTTTAATGCTGGCGACGATCCAAAATACAGGACAGTCCAAGCACCTATCGCCTTGATCCTCAGTCCAATCATGGACGACTTTCGGCTCACCAAGGTCCTCATGGACGGCGGCGGCGGGCTAAACTTCATCTATGAAGATACACTCCAAAAAATGGAAATAGACAGGAGCCGCATTGAGCAAAGTGGCACGACCTTCCGAGGAGTTATTCCAAATCGGGAGGCACGGTGTGCGGGAAAAAATAACACTCGACGTGGTATTCGGCACGTAGGAGAACTATCGGTCCAAAGAAATAACCTTCCTAGTGGCCCATTTCACCAGCGGGTATCACACCCTCTTAGGGCGAGATGCATTTACGCGCTTCCAAGCGGTACCCCATTATGGATACATGAAGCTTAAGATGCCTGGGCCCAACGGTATAATCACTCCAGCTAGTGATCCAGACATAACACTCCACGCTGAAAACAAAACCGCGTCCTTGGCCCTCGAGGCATTATCTGAATCCCTCGTGGCCGAAGAATTAGCCACGCTGCGCTCTACGGTAGACAGGGATGATGTGGTCCAAGACGAAAGACCCAAATCCACCTCCTTCAAACCAGCGGAGGAAATAGTCAAATTCCAAGTCCATCCAATGGACCCCAATAAGAAAGCATCCATCGGAGCACAATTTGACCCAACTGTTGACGCCGCGCTACAAGAGTTCCTGCGTGAGAATTGGGATATATTCGCCTGGCACCCTTCTGATATGCCAGGAATCCCACGCGAGTTGGCCGAACATAGGCTCAATGTACTAAAGGGATATAAACCGGTCAAGCAAACACGGCGACGCTTTTCCGAACCCAAACGTCAAGCCATGGGGGAGGAGCTAGCCAAGATAATTGAGGCCAGATTCATCAGAGAAATAAAACATCCGGACTGGCTAGCAAACCTGGTGACGGTACCAAAGAAGGACAAATCCTGGCGGTTGTGCGTCGATTTTAAAGACCTCAATAAAGCTTGCCCTAAGGATCCCTTCCCCCTCCCCCGCATCGATCAAATCACCGCAGGACATGACTCACTTGTTTCCTAGATGCATATTCCGGATACCATCAAATCAAAATGTAAGAGTCCGACCAAGCTGCAACAACATTCATTACCCCATATGGGCCATTCTGCTTCAACACCATGCCCTTCGGGCTCAAGAACACTGGTGCCACATACCAACGCATGATTTAGACATGCTTGGAGAAACAGATTGGCAAGATAGTTGAAGCTTATGTGGACGATGTCATCATCAAAACTAGGCACGTCGAAACACTAATAGACGAATTACGTCTCACATTCGACAACCTCCCTGTGTACGACATTAAGCTCAATCCGTAAGAGTGCATTTTCGGCGTCCCGACCGGAAAACTGCTGGGTTTCATTGTTTCCAATAGAGGAATCGAAGCAAATCCAGCCAAAATCCGAGCTTTGTCGCAATTGGCTACGCCAACAGACCTTAAACAAGGTCAAAAACTTGCGGGTTGCATGTCAGCTCTAAGCCGCTTCATCTCCAGATTGGGAGAAAAGGCACTGCCACTCTATCGCCTTTTATGGCGAACTGATCACTTCGAGTGGACGGACGCGACAATAGCTGCACTAGAGGAAATAAAAACCATTTTTGCGAGCAATCCAATCTTCGCTGCACCAAATGCTGGCGAATCGATGTTATTATACATATCGGCAACACATCAGGTGGTGAGCGCCTTACTCGTCGTTGAACCAGAACAGGACAGACATAAATTCCCGCTTCAGAAGCCAGTATACTATGTATCCACTGTCCTTACACCATGCAAATCCCGGTACCCGCATTATCAAAAGATAGCATACGCAGTCTTCATGGCATCCCGAAAGCTCCGTCACTACTTCCAGGAGTGTTCGATTATGGTGGCTTCCAAAGTACGACTCAATGACATTATGAATAACCGCGATGCCATGGGCCGGATTGCCAAATGGGCCATTGAGCTCCTCCCATTTGACATTACATACAAACCACAATGAGCTATTAAATCCCAAGTACTGGCTGACTTCGTCGCCAAATGGACAAAGGCCGAACTCCCTAAAGAGTACGACACATATTCCAATTGGGTTATGTATTTCGATGGCTCCAAAATGCTGGCAGGGCCAGGAGCGGGCGTCGTTTTAACGTCCCCTACTGGAGACGTTGTTTAGTATGTACTACAAATACTGTACACATATTCCAATAACGCAGCTGAATACGAGGCCTTATTACATGGTCTCTGGATGGTTGTCCCGATGGGCATACAACGCCTAGAAGTGCACAGGGACTCAAACCTTGCAATATCTCAAATAAATGGAGACTTCGATGCCAAAGATCCGAAGATGACAGCTTATCATAACACAGTCATAAAAATGTCGGCCCAGTATGAGGGGCTCGAGTTCCATCATGTGGCTCGAGAAAGTAATCAAGCGGCGGACTTTCTTGCTCGTATCGGCGCTAAGCGCGACCCCGTCCCACCTAATACTTTCTGGAAAGGCTTTTTAAGCCATCTGTGGTGTGGCAGGGGGAAGGCGGCAACACTAGTCCGGATCTGAACATAACCCCAGATTCCGAAAATACCAATATCATCGGAGGCTCAGCCACCGAAATAACACCATCGGCGAATCTCATCATGGCAGTCATTGCCCCATGGACCGAACCCTTCCTGGCCTACCTTAACAGGAAGGAGCTTCCCGAGGACCAGAATGAGGCCCGCTGCATTGTCCGGCGTTCGAAGGCCTACAAGGTTCATGACGAAGACCTCTATAAGAAAAGCGCTACCGGAGTTCTTCAAAGATGTATCTCCGAGGAAGAGGGGCGGAAGCTCTTGGCCGAGATTTACGCCGGGCTTGGCGGTCACCGCGCCATAGCTCGGTCCCTTGTTAGCAAGGCCTTCCGTACATGGTTTTATTGGCCGACGGCCCGACCATCTCCAACATTGCGTCGGATGCCAACTCTTCGCCAACCAAAGCCATATGCCCCCCACTGCCTTACAAACAATCCCCATCACTTGGCCTTTTGCTGTCTGGGGACTAGATATGGTCGGACCCCTTAAAGGAGGAAGCCATAAGAGAAAGTATTTGCTGGTCATGTTCGATAAATTCACTATGTGGATAGAGGCCAAACCAATCAAAACGGCCGAAGCAGGGCCAGTAATAGATTTCATATACGGCATGGTACACCGTTATGGTGTCCCACAAAACATAATAACCGATAATGGCTCTAATTTCACAGCCGATGAAGTGAAAACTTGGTGTGCTAATCTCGGTATTAAACTCGATTACGCCTCAATCTACCACCCGCAGACAAACGATCAAGTCGAACGGGTGAATGGTCTTATTATGAGCGGCATCAAACCTAGACTAGTGTGGTCTTTGAAAGAATTAGATAAGCACTGGGTGGAGGAACTTGACTCCATACTCTGGGGGCTGCGGACCACGCCCAACCGCACTACTGGATGTACACCTTTCTTCAGGGTGTATGGTGCAGAAGCAGTGTTACCCTGCGTTATTATTCATGACTCACCTCGAGTGCGCATGTACGAAGAGAGAGAAGCCGATCTTGATCGGCAGGACATCGTAGATGCCTTGGAGGAGGAGCGTGACGTCGCAAAAGCCCATTCCGCATTTTATCAACAGCAGCTCGCAGGTATCAAAGCAGAGAGGTGCGGGCCAAGACTTATAACGTTGGTGAACTCATTCTACGCCTGCCAGAGAAGAAAAAGGACAAGCTCAAGCCCAAGTGGGAGGGTCCCTTCATCATTGACAAAGTTCTCACCGGAGGAGCGTACCGCCTGTGTGATGCGTCAGACAATCACCTGGAGCTGAACCCCTATAATGCGGCTAGACTACGCCAATTTTATGCCTAGCACTGAACTACTATGTTCGTCTCCTCCCTCCTGTTATTAACATTATTTTTTCTCTCTTTTCATTTTTATCTTTTTCTTCATTTTGATGTTTAGCCTTACAGTTTCAGTACGGCTAGACCGTCCTTACCTGATGCGTAGACCTCTACATATGTACGTTCATTATACCTGGGGGCTTCTCGTACAGAAGCTTGCTATTATTCTTTGAGCATCAAGTCACCACATATGCGTTTTTCCATATGTATATTTTCTTCGCCACTATATGCATCGATATGACTTAAGTTTTGGCCAAGCTGGGTTGCCTGGCTCTTGTGCTTATGCCCGACGTTCCCGTTAGTTCAGCTAGGGCATAAAGGGAGCACCTCTGCGATCGTTACTACTGGGTCATTCAGATGTGTACCTCAGACTGGGTGAAGCTGAAAGCTAGCGTTCTTAAGGGAATATTCTATCGGCGAATTAAAGATGTTTTTGCATTCACTTCATTGTGAAACCCCAGAAGTTACTTACTCTGTGATTTTTTTTCAATCACAGTTCGGACATGCACATTAAATGCATGCACACCCAGGGAAAGGAACCCTTAACAGAACTATTCTCTCTGGAAGATGTTTCTTACATAATGTAATATAACATAACTAGCCGGATACACATTGTCTATTCAATCAACTATGACCCCTTTGCCTGGCTCCCATGCATACCCCCGGTATATTCTGCCCTAAGGGTATTCGGAAACACTCTGCACCTTCGGGTCCAGAGGTCGAAGCGAAAAGGTCGGCCATGACAATTGTTTTTATTATCCAGTTAGAAGGAAAGTACATAGTCACATAGGACTCAAAAACTTCCTCCTCTATACCGTCCAACAGGCGGTCTAATTTACAATCCTGTTGGGAGTATCTAGCAGCCACCTCTACTTGGCCATATACCAAACTAACGGGAATTTCTTCCCCATTTGACCCTACCGGCCCAACCCGGGCCATGTGATTTGGATCCAGCTTGGTATATCATCTTTTTATCATGGCCCAGGCTTCTCGCGCACCCACCCAGCAGGCCGATATCTTCCACAGTCGGATACGCGCCCGCGCTCCCTTGAACAGCTCTACAAGCTTCTCCATACTCCCTAGAGGGGAGTCGGATGGCCATAAGGCCTTGGCTACACTCTGCATTGCCATCCGAACTCCCTCATGCAACTACGATAGCTCTAGCAGAAGATCACTTGATGATCCGGACACCTCCTCTTCAGGACGGCCCGTCAATATACCTGCAATCATAGCTATATCAGGTATTGTTACTTCCAAACTGTTATAAGGTAAATGCAGTCACATACTGAATATGCCGCCTCGCAGTTTTTTATTGTCCTTCACGGAGTCAGCTAGCTGAGCTCGCACGTCTTTCAGTTCTTCGCCTAGTTTGGTGTTCGAATCCTGGAGCTTCTTTTTCTCCTGAACGACTTTTGTTAACACACACTCGCCCGCAGCTAGCAGTTTTTTGGCTCCATGTTCTTCGCCTCGAGCGGCGTCTAGCTGCTCCCGCAGTTGGTCTAACGATCGAATACAACGATAAGCAACCAGATTAGCATTATTAGTGTACGATTATGATTTCTCTATGGAGGGAAACATTACCGGGGATGGCTTCTTGGATTTCTCCAATTCGACATTGGCAGCAGACAGCTGGCACTGACACTTTTCTAGTTCCTGAGTTAACATGGTGTTCTTCTTCGTAAGCACCTGGTAGTACATTGTCCTTAAATCAGTTGTTTCAACTACTTTAAGTCTCGGGGGCTACTGGTATATGGTTATCATTGTCATACAAAACAAACTTACCTGCACATCTTTTAAATGTTGTCTTGTAGCTCTGTTAAGCCCATCTCGAGCAGCTCGGATATACGCATCGGCTGAGTTGAAGGCGTTAAATGACTCTTCTGAAAAGCCATGGTCTTGTAAAATGGCCCTGCGGCGCCGATGATTCATGGCGCTCTCCACTTCCGAGTTGGTGATGGGTACATCATCTGAATCCGCCGCTGGAGGACAGTCCGGCGTCACCCCTGCTTCAACCCCCGTCTTCATGGCAGGATTTGAATCCTGGCTATGGGAAGTATGACCGGCCGGACCCTCGGATATAGTCCGGTACACCTTTTTCCCGATAAAGGGTAAATGGAAATGATGTAGGGTAGAATCCTAATCGCCTGATCTTTCACGAAAGGAGCAGAACCCGCGAAGAACACGAGGAACACGAGGGGAAAACGAGGGAAATCACGAGGGGAAACACGAGAGAATCACTCAACCAACAAGAAATATTCACACATGTGCTAGATCCTTGAATACATAAGAGAAGATACACGATCCAAAGTCAACAACGGATGATACAAGAGGTAACCGGCCTTCTCTGTGAGGAGGTCTTGATGTTCTTCTCCACAAGGAGGTCTTGAATCCAAAGGGATCTTCTCCGAACAGGCCGCGGTCTCTCTCAAGGAGTAGATCCTAAGTGGATGAGCGTAGCTCTATCTCTAAATATGAGCTCAACCAACGCTAACCCTCAAATGGTGGAGGTGGAGGAGTATATATAGTCTAGGGCCACGAAGGGGTAAGTGAGGGCGAAGGGATACATGGGCTCAGCCCAATACACTGTGCATAGACAGGCGTCGGACGTCCGACGGGTACCGGACGTCCGGTGACTCACGAGGGTCCGGTCGTCCGGTACTTGTCGGACGTCCGGGGTTTTGGCTCGGTTGATGTGGCGCCGGATTTCCGGAGACGGTTGGACGTACAGTTGCTGGAGTGTGTCGAACATCCAGGACTTGTCGGACGTCCGCTCGTTTGGCTCGGGTGCGGGATTGCCGGTCGTCCGGTCCGGGCCGGTCGTCCGATGGGTCTTCAGGCGTCGGACGTCCGGTCCCGACCGGTCGTCCGGTGGCTGGAGCTTCTTCCGTAGCTCTTCTTCTCGTTCCTCACGCTTGGTGTCCTCTCCTTCTTGTCCATGGTCTTCCTCTTGGTTCCTGGTCATGCATAGTACACATGTTTGAGGTAGTAGCCATGTCTCACGTATGGAAAGTGATGGTTCGAAGAGGAGCGAGTACACCTTGTGTCCAATGGTGTATAGATGAGGTCTCGTCTTATGTTCTCTTAGGGCTTGGAGAGTAGTCGGAGTGTACATGGGGATGAATGTGGGATGCTCCGCATCATCTCCCCCTCCTTGGGAAAGATCCGACCTCGGATCGTGATCCTCATCACCATGTAAACGGTAGTCGTGGACGGACTTGTAGTTGGACAGAGTTGAAGACATTTCGCAATCCAAGTACTCCAAGGTGTCGCCGGAGTGGTATACATGCAAGAAGAGGAAACACAAATGACACTCGGAAATACAATGGTTAACGCACACAAGGTGTCCATCAAATAAACATGAGTTCGTCCAAAGGAATTGTTCATGAAAATGCATGAGATGCTTATCCAAATGATGTAAAATGACATGTAAAGCATTTATGGAAGCAAAACCATTCATTGTGCACACAAATGTATTGTGGATGTGATCAATGCAACCACGGTGCAAAATGATGTCATAGTGAGACGGTTTATCAATAGCATGAATATGGTAATGGATGCTCAATGTGATGTGATCATGCAATTGATGGTAGGCAATAAGATCATGATGTATGAATATGCCATCAAGGTATATCACAACAAATTTGCTAATGAAATGCACAAGCTCATATATCATGGATGACATGGGAATACAAGATGCAACAAGGCAATCATGATGTGAGTCAATCCATGCATAAGATGCAAATTTGTCATGTGTATGATATGTCCATCGAGCATGACATGTGTGAACACAATTGACAAATATGGAGGTGTTGGTATACAAATGCTCGATGTCGTGGCATGAGTGGAGGTTTGAAGGTGCATCCAATAAATCTGAGCGCTCCTCAACTTGAAGGTCCATGGGTTCCATCTCCAATGTCGGTCCTCCATCCAATAGATGTAACATGTAGACAAGAAGAAGGAAACAACAATGAAAGAGTGACCCATCCAATATGCATATTTGAGGATGGCTCAAAGGGAAGGAGTTCACCATTAGGAGATTCTTGCAAATGTTGGTGTTGCACATCGTGTATACCTTCACATGACCAAATTGTGTCATGACGGTATCGCCTTGTGAATCCTTCAACATGAAAGAACATGACAAACACATGGAAAAAAAAATGAGGTTAGCGGAAAACCTATCATTCATGCGGTAAAATACCCAACAAGTGGATGCATCATGCTCATCATAAGAAAGGACAATGGAGCATTTCATAGTACGGAGGAATATGATGTGAGAACAACCAAATAGAATAGGCTCAAGCAAGCATGCATGCATCACAAGATGTATCATGTGAGAGGCATGAACATATACGTCATCAACCCAAGAAAGAAAGTAATAATGGAACATGGGTGATGCGACAAAGCAAGCAATCATATGAATCAAGGCAAGCAAGCTAGTTGTGCAAAGATGCAATGTACTAGAAGGAATCATGTTAAGTATGTCATGTGTACAAATGGTAGTCATGAATAATGCACAAGACACATCACAAGCATGAAGGCAAGATATGAGCAAAATAGCATCAATAGCATGAGGCACATGATAAACATGGCAATAGCAACAAGGATCTCCACCAAGCATGCAAATACACATAGAAGTAGCATAATGGTGAATCATGGGTAGATGCAAGAAAGGGTCACAATTGCATGGCAAAGGCATAGAAGCAAGCATAGCATGCACAGTGAACACGGTAAAGTGAGCAAGAAGCGAGAAGCGGTATATAGCCCATAGCCGTGTGAGAGCCAAATGAGAAAGATGCGCATAGTCGTTGCGCGAAGAGAGCGGTGGGAAGCATAGTTCACAGGATCCCAAGTCATCTATGCTCTCAAGAGATCGTTTCGTCAACTCTTGGGATTGAGAGGTTGACGAGTATACATGAGTACCTACATAAAACAAAGACAAAGAGAAAATTGTGTGTGCGTGGTAGATGTACACATCATCCATCATGATGCGCACGTGCTTGTGTTGGTTAGCACAAAATATCCAATGATCGAATAAATGATATGTGTGATATAGAAACATGTCATCTATCATGAGAGGTTTGTTGTTATGTATAGCATAATGGAGACTCAAATTGTGTAATGCATCACAAGAAATATATAGAGCATTTTTGTTCATGGAATGCATATGGTGCAAGCAATTATGGGAATCATGCAATGTATAGAATGCATCAAAATATCCTAATATGCATGAGGAAACTATGGGGGTCTCCTCATGATCATTAGTGGAAACATCACACGGAGAATATTGACAACATCCAAAACAATGCATATTTGGAACAATGTGATCATGGTATGGCATAGTAGATGAATTGCGCAAATCATGTAAAGGAAGCATGGAAATATCATCACATGAAAAACAAAAGCCAATGACCATCATCTCATCATCTATGCCATAAGTGCAAATGGGATTGATTTTAATGGGGCATGCATAGTTACTATGTTGAGATTGAAAAGATGCAATATGGGAGATCTCACTCATAGCATATGACAAGGTTAATGGATTGTCAAACAAGATGTGACCAAAAGAATTTTCACATGATATCCTATGAAGCATAGCATCACAACTAGGCAACTCAACATGCTCATCATCATATTTATCATAAATAGGTAAGTCATGACATGAAGAAGTCGCACTAGCATGTAGCATGTGTATAGGTGTGTCAACATCATGCAAGCAATCATTCGTGAAATAGTCCACTAGTGGGACAAGAGAAGCACTATCACCTATGTTACCTTTGGAACATTGCTCATGTGTTGTAGGTGAGGTGTCGAAGACCAAGTCGTGGTCATCTTCATCTTGATGGAACCATGTGGGGGGTGCATCATCGTCCACCATGGCCATCATTGTCTCCATTGGAGGTATGGACTCGTCGAGGGTAGGCATGTCATCATGTAGGAGACCTAGCACCAAAGAAGAAAACACACTAGGAGTAGAGGCTAACTCGTTAGAAATCAAAGTGGCCTCACATGTCGTGTCAACTACCTCACTCACTAAGTGTTGTGGCTCACTCACTCCCTCTCGGATGCTCCCATTCATATGGTTGGTGGAGTCACACAAATGGCTCTCAACCTCACATAGGATGTGTGGCATGCTCTCAAGTGTGGGGCTAGTGGTGCTCACACTCATCCTCTCATAGGAAATGCTCTCAATGTCACGTGTGGTGGAGTCACTCATGTCACACATGTGGTGGTGGCTCTCCTCACATGGAAATTGGGGCATCTCGTCACATGTCGTTGTCGGAGAGATGTTGGTGCAAATGTCTCCATGCTCAATCATGTCGTGGTCGTAGCTGTGGATGAAGGCCGAAGATGGCACATCATCACTCTCCTCGAAGACCAAAGATAGGGTCTCATGAGCGGTCTCGTAGCTTGACTCGGAGTATGAGTCCAATATTGGCGCCGTCTTCATGTTGTTGAAGAGGTTCGTGCTTGTCGCCGTGGTCGAAGAGGATGGCCCTTGCTCGACCTTCTTGTTGCCGTCTTGTTGTTGGAGGCCCAAATGATGTGGCACTTCGTAGCTCGTCTCCATGACCGAAGGGAAATTCCCATGCTCGGCCATCTTCCTTGAGGGGCTTCCGAAGATGGAAGTGTCTCCCTCACGCGTAGTTGGTCGCCTTCTAGTTGAAGATGTCGATGTAGGCGAACTCATGGGAAGTAGGCGAAGATGCCGTACGTCCAAAGGCGAAGATGCCTTGATAGCACTTGGCGAAGATGCCGAAGTGGTTGGTGTAGCCGTAGCTCCGTCTTGGTGGTGCTCGTCTCGTGGTCTTTTCTTGTGCCCATGAAGTTTGGACTTGGCCTGAAGTAGGGCTTGTTGGGACTTGTAGGAAGGCGCATCTCGAGCATCTTCATGTTGATGGTGGCATTGTCACACTTGAGCTCGTAGTAGATGTCATTCGACGTCGTCGCGCACATGTTTCTTGGAGGTGACTTGCCCTTTATGACGAGGTGGATCATGAACGTGATGGTGGTCGCCAGGGAGATGTGGACATGGACGTCTTGCGCTTGTGTCGCTTGGGTGCTCCGAAGAGGATCGATGTGCTTGCCGCCGCCTTGAAGATGATGAAGGGGAAGTAGACTTGATCAAGTCCCGAATCTCCTCCATCCTTGCATCTTGCTCCTCCTTTTGTGCGGAAAGCTTGTTGTCGATGTAGTCCCCTTTCCTCGCTTCGGAGTGACGAATGTCGATGGAGAGGTTCTTGATGCGCTCTCATAGTCTTGATTGTGCGCCTTGCATTTGTCGTTGTAGATCGAAGATTGACGCTTTGGTGATGTAGTTTTTCACGCCGTCGTTGTTGTGGAAGACCGGAGATGAAATGCCGTGCCTATCCATCACAAGATTCGAGCCAATATGAGTGGATAAAGAGAAGAACGAATACCAAATGTACCTTGACCGAAGTTGACAGTGGATCAATGATCACTCCAATGTGGACAAGGAAATAGCACAATTGGTACCAATTCTTGTCGGTTTTTCACACCTACACAAGTAAGGCTTATGGTGGAGCTCGGTGAGGATAGTGGCACAAAAATTTAATGCAAAATGTTAGCAAGAGTCAATAATGTTGAAAGAGATTCACAAATTTGCAAGTGTAACAAGTAGACCAATAGCAATATGTGGCACACGAAAACACACACACGGATAGATAAATGGGGTTGTGCAACCAAGGATGAGCACAAAATGTGGAATCCACGGAAAACGCTCGTGTTGCACAAATCAAGAGAGACGCTAGCACGTTTGCTCACTAGGCGGATACGACACTTTTGCACAACCTATAAGATGCAAAATGGATAAACTTTCTATCCCAAGTATGCTATGTATGTATGGTTCTCGGTGTTTGATCCAAGATGATCGGATATGATAATCTTATGCAATGTGGTGGATGCTATGTCTATTGCTTACAAGCTTCTTTGCTCCTTCTCTTTTGCTTAAAAGCTTATTCTTTTTTCTGTATGGCCACTTTGAGAAATGCACAAACCAAGATAGCAATTGTGTATATGCGGGAACAATCTTGAGGCACAAGGGATGATATGATGATACCAATATGATATGGTATGTATGCAATGGAAGGGTGGATCACTAATGTGCACAAGTAACGTTGCCGGAAATACTCAAATGGCTAGTCTCGATAGGCAAGGAACGCAAAATGGGCTAGGGGTTAACAATGCAATTGCAAGGGGAATGTACAATGGAGGTGTGCCACGATACCAAGATGATATGGAGGTTACCGTCCTTGGCGATGATTAGTAGCGGTGTTCTTGATGTAGATACCAAGATGATGGAGACTCGTCCCTAAGTAGCCGAAACACCTTAGGAAACGGAAAAACCGCGAACTCAAAATCTCAAACGTCAAATGTCAAAATGGTGGTAGCGGGATGCGGTGGTGGTTGTGGAAGCTCAAAGGGATTGTGGAAATGCAATGATGGGTTGTGGAGTACGCAATGCGGAACTGGAGGGAAGGTGGTGGACTATACATGGTGTCAGAGTTGGAAGCACGGTCCCTAAGTAGTCGAAACACGTTAGAAGACACAACTCACAACACAAACAAAATTGGGTTAAGTTGGGGGGGGGGGGCGGAAGTGTATAGTGGTCAAGCCTATGCGGAAGTGGTGGTGGTGGTTGATGAAGAAGTAACCGTACCTAAGTAGACTAGACACCTTAGTAGAATCAAATCACTCCTCAAGCAACCACATATGCGCTGGGGATCAATATGGGTTAGGTTGCGGAAGTCGGTGCTGGTGTAGCGGATGATGTGGTGGAAGCCCTGGGCAAAGATGCCAAAATTTTCAAAATTAGATGGAGTCAAAAGATGTTGGTGGTATTTTTGTGGGAAGGGGGATGTCAAGAGCTTTCCAACGAGCTAAAGAACGTCAAAACGAGTTCGGATGAATTAGTTATGGCCAAAACAAAAATAAGCCGAAGTTGATATCTACAGGTAGCGGACGTCCGGAAAAAAACGGTCATCCGGTTGCCGGACGTCCGGTCGGGTCGGAAATCCGTTGATTCTGCTCGGGTTAGGGGGTTCCGGTCGTCCGGTAAGGTCGGACGTCCAGTGGTTCCTGCGGCTCCGGACGTCCCGTAAGGTGACGGTCGTCCGGTGTATCGGGGTCAACTCCAGATCCGAGATTCGGGACGCGATTTTGGGCGGAATTTGGGGATTTTGGGGTCAAAATTGATGAGATTTCGTGGATGAAAGATGGGGAAACTTGGGGAGATGCTAGATCCACTTGAAACCAAGCAAATCCATGGATCAAAATCAACAAAACTTCCTCACACCAACAAATCACAAAAAATGGGGCTATTTTTGGTGGGGATTTTCAAAATTGGGGAAGAACACAACAAAATTAGGCTAGAAAGCGGTGGGGGAGGCTCCGAAATCATGATCAACGTGGCTCTGCTACCAAGATGATGTAGGGTAGAACCCTAATCGCCCGATCTTTCACGAAAGGAGCGGAACCCGCGAAGAACACGAGGAACACGAGGGGAAAACGAGGGAAATCATGAGGGGAAACACGAGAGAATCACTCAACCAACAAGAAATAGTCACACATGTGCTAGATCCTCGAATACATAAGAGAAGATACACGATCCAAAGTCAACAATGGACGATACAAGAGGTAACCGGTTTTCTCCATGAGGAGGTCTTGATGTTCTTCTCTGCAAGGAGGTCTTGAATCCAAAGGGATCTTCTCCGAAGAGGCCGTGGTCTCTCTCAAGGAGTAGATCCTAAGTGGATGAGCGTAGCTCTATCTCTAAATATGAGCTAAACCAACGCTAACCCTCAAATGGTGGAGGTGGAGGAGTATATATAGTCTAGGGCCACGAAGGGGTAAGTGAGGGCGAAGGGATACATGGGCTCGGCCCGATACACTGTGCACAGACAGGCGTCGGACGTCCGACGGGTACCGGACATCCGGTGGCTCATGAGGGTCCGGTTGTCCGGTACTTGTTGGACGTCCGGTGTTTTGGCTTGGTTTACGTGGCACCGGATTTCCGGAGACGGTCAGACGTCCGGTCGCTGGAGTGTGTCGAACGTCCGGGACTTGTCGGACGTCCGCTCGTTTGGGTCGGGTGTGGGATCGCCGGTCGTCCGGTCCAGGCCGGTCGTCTGGTGGGTCTTCAGGCGTCGGACGTCCAGTCCCGACCGGTCGTCCGGTGGCTGGAGCTTCTTCTGTAGCTCTTCTTCTCGTTCCTCGCGCTTGGTGTACTCGCCTTCTTGTCCATGGTCTTCCTCTTGGTTCCTGGTCATGCATATCACACATGTTTGAGGTAGTAGCCATGTCTCACGTATGGAAAGTGATGGTTTGAAGAGGAGCGAGTTCACCTTGTGTCCAATGGTGTATAGATGAGGTCTCGTCTTATGTTCTCTTACGGCTTGCAGAGTAGCCAGAGTGTACATGGGGATGAACGTGGGATGCTCCGCATCAGGAAAGGTTACAGTTGGATGTGACTGCCAAGGTGCATACTTGCAAATTCGTACCTCTTTGATGAAGGCTCTGCCATATCTTTCTCTGCCTTCCTCTTGGAAGGCTTGCCTGGTATGGGGGACGCTCTCTTCGGAGATGCCGGACTATCGAACTGTCCGAACGCTTCCCCTTCTAAGCACAGGACAGTGCGGTGGGTAAGGAGGAATGAGAAAACTCCTTTGGATAAGGTGTCTTCGGATTACTTATGCGTGAAGCAGGAAGGAGGCCGGGGTAATCGGTGATAATGGGTACATATGTACCATTGTAGCTCATTTGATAAAATAGTCCATGCTCAAGCTCCACAATTATGTCCGAATCTTCCTCATATCCAGGGTCATGATCCCGGTTGCGATTCTCCAGCTGAGGGGCAGGGTCATGGATCCCCTCGACAGCCTTTCGCCATTCCTGTGATGGGCAAGATAAGATGTTGCTTGTCAAGAATGATTCAGCGAGAAGAATAAAATAGTGGAGCTGAACCTTACCCAGCTGGGAGGATTATACATGGAAAACCCATCTCGGATTTGGAGACAGGTGAACTCCTCCTTCTCCCCTTTATACTGCTCGGCCAGTATTTTGGCTAGGGCGGCAGGAGTCTTTGGGCCCTTTCGGCCATAGCATGAGGCGTCGTCTTCTTCGCTATACTGCCACATGGGCAGCCCTCTGTATTGAAGTGGCTGGACCCCCGCGTTACTGAAATCGCCATCACCTCGGCTATTGATAATCCGGACTGGGCAAGCGTCTAAATCTTGCCCAGCAGCAGGCTCATCTCCGTGCTATCCTCTTCCTCGAGGCTCCGAGGACGCCAGTTATGGCATTTCTTTAGCGGAGCGTTTGAAAACTCGGGGAGGCCCATGCGGACAGGGTTAGGTAGAGCGACGTCGTCGATGTAGAACCATTCAGACGGCCACTCTTCGGGAGCTTTCTTTGGCGTGCCAGACAGGTATCGGTCCTGGCGATGCGCCACACTTCGGCTCCTCCCACTTCAAAAATTGAACCACCTTGATTGCATGGGACGAGGCAGAACAGTCTTCTCCACACATCAAAATGGGCCTCGCAACCTAGGAATAGTTCGCATAAAGCGACATAGCCCGCGATATGCAGAATGGAGGCCGGAGTAAAATTATGTAGCTGGAGGCCGTAGTACTCCAGAAGCCCTTGAAGGAATGGGTGAATTGGGAACCCCACGCCCCTCAGCAGATAGGGGACGAAGCACGCTCGTTCTCCCGCAGACGGATTCGGGAAATCCTCCACCTGGGTTTTTCCGTTGAAGGAGGCCAATCCTGCTGGAACAGGGACCAGATCTGCAGGAGGAAGAAATCCTTGCGTTTGCAGCTTCGCTAATTGGCTGTGGGGCATGGAGCACCTCTCCCACTCGCCCTCTCTAGGTTGGAATGGGAAGATGATCTAGGAATGTTGGCCATGTTGGAATGGTTTTGCCTGGCAGTGCCTGAGGATTTTCTCCGCGTGATGCTGAAAGGATCTGAGATCCAATCTCATTAAATAGACACTCTTTCTTGCAGGGCTAGGGTGATATTTGCAAAAAAAATACCATGACTATCCACATTCGCCCGACAAGTGGAAGATGAAGTCATAAATGCATAGAAGCCGAGGGGTGCAGTGTTGAATTGAAAGCCGAACACCCTACTTGGAGGACGTCGGAGGAGGAACCCCCCTTGCAATGCCGAAGACAATCTGCGCACCGTACACCTCGTCATTGAAGCCTAGTTCGGGGCTACTGAGGTAGTCCTGGATTAAGGGGTCCTCGGGCGTCCGGCCTGTTAGCCATGGGCCGGACTGATGGGCTATGAAGGTACGAAGACCGAAGACTGTACTCGTGTCCAGATAGGACTCTCCTTGGCGTGGAAGGCAAGCTTGGCAACCGAATATGTAGATTCCTTTCTTTGTAACCGACCTTATATAACCCTAGATCCTCCCGGTGTCTATATAAACCGAAGGAGTTAGTTCGGATAGAGGATACTGATTATAATAGCCATACATGCTAGACCTCTAGGGTTTAGCCATTATGATCTTGAGGTAGATCGACTCTTGTAACACTCATATTCATCAATATCAGTCAAGCAGGATGTAGGGTATTACCTCCACAGAGAAGGCCCGAACCTGGGTAAACATCGTGTCCCTTGTCTCCTGTTACCATCGACCTTAGACGCACAGTTCGGGATCCCCTACTCGAGATCCGCCAGTTTTGACACCGACAATTGTGTCTTCTCATTTGGTGCTAGGTCCCATATATGATGACTGCCGATTCACGACGTCTTGATCCTACCTTTGGACAAGACGATGGCCATGGTGGAATATGATGCACCCCCCACATGGTTCCATCAAGATGATGATGACGACCACCCTCTGGTCTTACCCACTTCACCTACACCACTAGAGTGGAATGGAAAAAGTAACATAGGTAAAGGTGATGCTCTAGTGCCACTAGTGGACATTCTTGACATTGATTGCTTGCATGATGTCGATCCACCTAGTACCATGCTTCATGCTAGTATGATTTCCCCATGCGATGATTTGCCCATTTACGATGAGTATGATGATTCTAATGTGGAGGCTATTAGTTGTGATGCCATGCTACATCGGATTTCTTGTGACAATTCATGTTCCCATAAGTTGTTTTCTCACAAAATTTCTATGCATAGGAAGTGGCTTAAGCTTAAATTTGCTAGTCATATTCTTCATGATGCCCTCTTTATGTTACAATTCTTATCTTTTATGTGAGCATCATTGAAATCATCATGCCTAGCTAGGGGCGTTAAATGATAGCGCTTGTTGGGAGGCAACCCAACTTTATTTCTGTTCCTTTCTTTTTATTCCTGTTTAGTAACAAATAATTTATCTAGACTCTGTTATGGTTGTTTTTTTGTTTATAATTAGTGTTTGTGCCAAGGAGAACCTTTGGGAAGACTTGGGGAAAGTCTTTGCGATCATGCTGTAAAAAGCAGAAACTTTAGCGCTCATGAGAATTGCTGCCATTTTTTATTGGAGAGTGCTATTTAGTTAATTATTGTTGAAGATGATTAATAGAAAAATTTCTCAGGTCCACAAATTTATTTGAGAATTTTATGAGTTCTAGAAGTTTGCGTTAGCTACAGATTACTACATACTGTTCTGTTTTTGACAGATTATGTTTTTCGTGTGTTGTTTGCTTATTTTGATGAATCTATGGCTAGTAAAATAGTTTATAAAACATATAGAAGTTGGAATACAGTAGGTTTAACACCAATATATATAAAGAATGATTTCATTACAGTACCTTGAAGTGGTGTTTTGTTTTCTTTCGCTAACGGAGCTCACGAGTTTTCTGTTAAGTTTTGTGTTGTGAAGTTATCAAGTTTTGGGTAAAGATTCGATGGACTATGGAATAAGGAGTGGCAAGAGCCTAAGCTTGGGGATTCCCAAGGCACCCCAAGGTAATATTAAAGGACAACCAAAAGCCTAAGCTTGGGGATGCCCCGGAAGGCATCCCCTCTTTCGTCTTCGTTCATCGGTAACTTTACTTGGAGCTATATTTTTATTTACCACATGATATGTGTTTTGCTTGGAGCGTCATTTTATTTTATTTTGTTTTTCTTGCTGTTTGAATAAAATACCAATATCTGAAATTCTTAGTTGTTGGAGAGTCTTCATATAGTTGCATAATTATTCGACTACTCATTGATCTTCACTTATATCTTTCGGAGTAGTTTATTGTTGCTCTAGTGCTTCACTTATATCCTTTGAGACTACGGTGGTGGTTTTATTTTATAGAAATAATTGATCTCTCATGCTTCACTTATATTATTTTGAGAGTCTTTATAACAGCATGGTAATTTGCTTTGGTTATGAATTTAGTTCTAATATGATGGGCATCCAAGTGGGATATTGTCGGTGTACAAAAAGAGGGGTACACTTTTTGTACCCCTATAACTGTGCACGGGCAGTCTGAGCCGCGGATACCACCACACCAAGCAAGGCAAGGGAGGTGAGCCAGGGTAAGACCGAAGCTCAAGAGAACTAGAATGACGCCAAGGCCAAGACCACGAAGAGCAAAGGGGGCAAAGCGGACTCCCCCGGCAAGATCCTTGTCGGGAGATAGTTCTAGCAGCCCCGGCAAGACCCTTGCCGCGGCGACTCGTCCCGCGCCTACGGAGCAAATCACCCTTGAGTACACTGCCCCCAAAGGGCAAGGATTCAGGAGACATCCCCGTGGCGGCATGCAGATCTTTGTGAAGACATTCAAGATCAGATACGCACTAAGGAGATGACAACCCTTGGCGGGATCCCAGCCGAGGAAGACCACAAGGCCCTCGGCAAGCGCCTTGCTGGGGATGACAGCAGGCGCCTCGGCTAGACCCTTGCCGGGGCTCCGGCAAGTCCCTTGCCGAGGATACCCGCAGGGCCACCATCAGGCCCACGCCGACTAAACCACCACCACCGCATGCATGCAGCTGCCGACTGAACCAGCTGGGCAGGCATCCACGTGGCGGCATGCAGATCTTCGTGAAGACCCACCACTGCGCCACCTCAGCTGCCTGCCTACCTACATGGCATCGTACGCGTCGCTGGCCAGGGCGCGTGTCGACACAAGAAGGAGCGGCGACGGACGAGACAGATCTCTCCCCCGTCCTTGATAAAGCAAGGACACCTAGGCAAGACGCATTAAATGCACCTTGTCATGTAATGCGAGGGATAACCTCGCATCACTGTACCCTTTCCACCTCCTGTGTGCCACTGTGGCAACCCCTTTTTCTATAAAAGGAGGCCCGAGGCGACCAGGAGAAGGATTCGGCTTTTTGGAGCTCCTCATGCCCCATAGCTAGCTCAAGAACACAAATATACAATCCACCAAAGAAGGAGTAGGGTTTTACGCATCCTCGCGGCCCAAACCTAGATAAACGAACCGTGTGCTATCTGTTTGATCCGCTCTTCTCACGACCCCGCGCCCTGCTAACCACAATAGGGATTCTTGTGATCCCATAGGTGTCGTTCCCACCGACAGATATAATAAAAACTTTCATATAAAGTGCATTGAATACTAAGAGAACTTTGATACTTGATAATTGTTTTGAGATATGGAGATGGTGATATTAGAGTCATGCTAGTTGAGTAGTTGTGAATTTGAGAAATACTTGTGTTGAAGTTTGTGATTCCCGTAGCATGCACGTATGGTGAACCGTTATGTGATGAAGTGGGAGCATGCTTTATTTATTGATTGTCTTCCTTATGAGTGGCAATCGGGGACGAGCGATGGTCTTTTCCTACCAATCTATCTCCCTAGGAGCATGCGCGTAGTACTTTGTTTCGATAACTAATAGATTTTTGCAATAAGTATGTGAGTTCTTTATGACTAATGTTGAGTCCATGGATTATACACACTCTCACCCTTCCACCATTGCTAGCCTTTCTAGTACCGCGCAACTTTCGCCGGTACCATAAACCCACCATATACCTTCCTCAAAACAGCCACCATACCTACCTATTATGGCATATCCATAGCCATTCCGAGATATATTGCCATGCAACTTACCACCATTCCGTTTACTATGACACTCTTCATCATTGTCATATTTCTTTGCATGATTATGTAGTTGACATCATATTTGTGGCAAAGCCACCGTTCATAATTCTTTCATACACATCACTCTTGAGTCATTGCACATCCCGGTACACCACCGGAGGCATTCATATAGTCATATTTTGTTCTAAGTATCGAGTTGTAATTCTTGAGTTGTAAGTAAATAGAAGTGTGATTATCATCATTATTAGAGCATTATCCCAGTGAGGAAAGGATGATGGAGACTATGATTCCCCCATAAGTAGAGATGAGACTCCAGACGAAAAATAAAAAAAATAAAAAAAGAGGCCATAAAAAAGGCTCAAATTAAAAAATTAAAAAATTAAAAAAATGAGAGAAAAAGAGAGAAGGGGCAATGCTACTATCCTTTTACCACACTTGTGCTTCAAAGTAGCACCATGATCTTCATGATAGAGAGTCTCCTATGTTGTCACTTTCATATACTAGTGGGAATCTTTCATTATAGAACTTGGCTTGTATATTCCAATGATGGGCTTCCTCAAAATGCCCTAGGTCTTCGTGAGCAAGCGAGTTGGATGCACACATTGTTGAGCTTTCATACATTTATAGCTCTAGTGCATCCGTTGCATGGCAATCCCTACTCACTCACATTGATATCTATTGATGGGCATCTCCATAGCCCGTTGATACGCCTAGTTGATGTGAGACTATCTTCTCCTTTTTGTCTTCTCCACAACCACCATTCTATTCCACCTATAGTGCTATGTCCATGGCTCACGCTCATGTATTGCGTGAAGATTGACAAAGTTTGAGAACATCAAAAGTATGAAACAATTGCTTGGCTTTTCATCGGGGTTGTGCATGATTTAAATATTTTGTGTGGTGAAGATAGAGCATAGCCAGACTATATGATTTTGTAGGGATAGCTTTCTTTGGCCATGTTATTTTGAGAAGACATGATTACTTGGTAAGTATGCTTGAAGTATTATTATTTTTATGTCAATATTAAACTTTTGTCTTGAATCTTATGGATCTAAATATTCTTGCCACAATAAAGAGAACTACATAGAGAAATATGTTAGGTAGCATTCCACATCAAAAATTCTGTTTTATCATTTACCTACTCGAGGACGAGCAGGAGCTTGGGATGCTAATACGTCTCCAACGTATCAATAATTTTTGATTGTTCCATGCTATTATATTATCTGTTTTGGATATTTATGGGCTTTATTATACACTTTTATATTATTTTTGGGACCTATTAACCCAGAGCCCAGTGCCAGTTTCTATTTTTTCCTTGTTTTAGAGTATCGCAGAAAAGGAAAATCAAATGGAGACCAATTGACCTGAAACTTCACGGCGTAGTATTGGAGATGGACCAGGAGAGTCCCGGGCTGCCCACGAGGGTGGGGGGCGCGCCCACCCCCCTGGGCGCGCCCCCCTGCCTCGTGGACAGCCCGGAGGTCCACCGACGTACTTCTTCCTCGTATATATACCCATATACCCTAAAAACTTCGGGGAGCAGAATAGATCGGTAGTTCCACTGCCAGAAGCCTCAGTAGCCACCGAAAACTAATCTAGACCCGTTCTGGCACCCTGCCAGAGGGGGAATCCCTTTCCGGTGGCCGTCTTCATCATCCCGGTGCTCTCCATGATGAGGAGGGAGTAGTTCTCCATCGGGGCTGAGGGTATGTACCAGTAGCTATGTGTTTGATCTCTCTCTCTCTCTCATGTTCTTGAGGTGGTATGATCTTGATGTATCGCGAGCTTTGCTATTATAGTTGGATCTTATGATGTTTCTCCACCTCTACTCTCTTGTAATGGATTGAGTTTTCCCTTTGAAGTTATCTTATTAGATTGAGTCTTTAAGGATTTGAGAACAATTGATGTATGTGTTGCGTGGGATACCCGTGGTGAAAATGGGGTATTCTATTAATCCACTTCATGTATGTTTTGGTGATCAACTTGTGGGTTCCACCCATGAACCTATGCATAGGGGATGGCACACGTTTTCGTCTTGACTCTTCGGTAGAAACTTTGGGCCACTCTTTGAAGTACTTTGTGTTGGTTTGAATAGATGAATCTGAGATTGTGTGATGCATATCGTATAATCATACCCATGGATACTTGAGGTGACATTGGAGTATCTACATGACATTAGGGTTTTGGTTGATTTGTGTCTTAAGGTGTTATTCTAGTACGAACTCTATGATAGATCGAACGGAAAGAATAGCTTCATGTTATTTTACTACGGACTCTTGAATAGATCGATCAGAAAGGATAACTTTGAGGTGGTTTCGTACCCTACCATAATCTATTCGTTTGTTCTCCGCTATTAGTGACTTTGGGGTGACTCTTTGTTGCATGTTGAGGGATAGTTATATGATCCAATTATGTTATTATTGTTGAGGGAACTTGCACTAGTGAAAGTATGAACCCTAGGCCTTGTTTCAACGCATTGCAATACCGTTTGTGCTCACTTTTACCATTAGTTACCTTGCTGTTTTTATATTTTTAGATTACAAAAACCTTTATCTACCATTCATATACCACTTGTATCACCATCTCTTCACCGAAATAATGCACCTATACAATTTACCATTGTACTGGGTGTGTTGGGGACACAATAGTCTCTTTGTTATTTGCTTGCAGGGTTGCTTGAGAGAGACCATCTTCATCCTACGCCTCCTACTGATTGATAAACCTTAGGTCAACCACTTGAGGGAAATTTGCTACTATCCTACAAACCTCTGCACTTGGAGGCCCAACAACGTCTACAAGAAGAAGGTTGTGTAGTAAACATCAACAACTCCCTCCATCGATGATGAATTTGACGGATCTTCCATTAATGTCGGCCTTGGTATGAAAGATATGGCATATTTGGTCTTCTTCTTGGTGATGTTGAAGGGTCAAGACCTTGGAGATAACAAGAGCGGGACTTGAATCTTCATCGCAAAACACTTGTTCTGTGTCTTCTTCGTTCACTTGCCGGTCTATGGCCACTTGCTCAAGGGCTTCCATTTCTCCTTCACTCATTGAGTCATAAGTGTCGTCATCGTTGAGGATCATGGTCCGCTTGTTGGTGCACTCATAGGACTTGTGGCCTCGGCCTCCGCATGTGAAGCATTTGAAGGAACTCATCTTGACGGTCTCATTGGTTGGGGTAGATGATGATGAAGCTCTCGGCTTGAAGTTGCTCATTGTAGGAGGATGACTTGGAGTTGATGAAGCTTTCTTGGAACTCGACTTGTCGACGTTGCTTGTAGAAGGCTTGGTAGATGGTGTTGGAGTCATTGAAGCTTGGGTGTTGGAGAAGCCGTATGACTTGGATGAGAACTTGACATACTTGAAATTGTCTTGCACTTGAGGTTCCGCTTTGGTAGCTTGATAGGTTCGAGTATGGTTGGAAGTCGGTGATCTTCTTGATAGGATGATTGAGTCCATTCAAGAAACGTGACATTGTTTGCTCATCATCTTTCGTGACGTTGGCTCTTATCATGGCAATCTCCATCTCCTTTTAGTACTCTTCAACGCTCTTGGTTCCTTGCTTGATTAGTTGAAGTTTCTTGAAGAGGTCGTGGTTGTAGTAGGTAGGCACAAAGCGTGCTCTCATGAAATCCTTCATTTGCGCCCAAGTAGTGATGGGTGGTTCACCTCTTGCCTCACGGCCCTCGACAACTTGTTCCCACCAAATGAGGACATAGTCTTGGAACTCAAGGGATGCCATCGCGATCTTCTTCTCTTTGTCATTGTTGTGCAAGCGAAATATTTTGTCGACCTTCAATGCCCATGAAAGGTACTCTTCGGGATCATTGCTTCCATTGAACTTGTCCATGGTGAACTTTAGCTTGCCGTATCGTTGCTCTTCATTGTGTTGGGGTCGGGGATGATGACGCCCATGTTGTTGATGATTGTCAAACTCGTCGTGCTCTTGCCGAGGACGGTTGTCGACATCATGTTGCCCTTGTCGTGCAGGATTTCCATTGTCTTCATGCTCTTGGCGAACCTCATGTTCTTGGCGAGCTTGCGGAGGGACTTGTCGAGCTTGACGTTGGACGCAAGCTTGAAATCTTCGTTCGTGAGCTTCTTCGCGAAGTGCTTCTTCATGTTCACGAGCTTGTCGGCCTTGATTGGCTACGGCTCGACTTGAATCTTGGAGGGCATGTTGCACCTCAAGTGCTTGAGCTTCACGGAGTTTTTGTTCATGGCGTTGTGCCTCGGCATCTTGTGCATCTTGGTGTAAACGCGCTCGCTCTTCCTCTTCATGTTGGCGTTGCCGTTGCCGTTCTCATGCTAGCGCCATAGACGCTTGGGTTTGATGTTGTCGGTGTTCTTGAGAGTCGGTGTCGCATAGAGGATTGAGTCTTGCTTGACGATCATTGCGCACGGCACGTCGAAGAGTGTTCGATGTCGGTGTACTTGAGCCGGAGAGGGTGAAGTCGGAGTGTCGGCTTGAGCGGCTCCCTCTTGATTAGGACGAAGTGGAAGAAGAGCGGTTGAGCAACAAAGCACGAATCTCGTCCATTCTTGCGTCGTTCTCTTGCTTGTGATCGTCGAGTTTGTGGTCGAAGTAGTCCCTTGTACGTTGCTTGGAGAGTCGCAATTCGGCGGTGAGGTTGTCGATGCGTTCACTCATTACTTGTTGCTCTTGATGCAAAGCACATTGCGCACGAAAGAGGTGGCTCTTGGTGACGTAGGAGTTCATGTCATCGTCGTGCTCAATGAAGAGTGGGTTGGTAGAAGTACTTGGCCTATCCATCATTCCAAGAGAAAAATTTGAGTGGTAGAACGAGAAGAACGTATACCAAATGTAACTTGATTGAAGTTGAAGGTGAATCAATGATCACTCCAATATGGACAAGGAAATAGCATAATTGGTACCAATTCGCGTCGGTTTCTCACACCTACACAAGTAAAATCTTATGGTGGAGCTTGGTTAGTATGGTGGCACAAAATTTGATGCAATTGTAATAGAGCTTCAATAATGTTGGAAAAGATTCGCAATTTGCAATGCAACAATTAGATCAAGCAATATAAGGTACAAGGAAACACACACGCAAAAAGATAAGTGGGGTTGTGCAACCAAGGGTGAGCCAAAATGTGGAATCCACCAAAATGCTCTAGTTGCACAACACTAGAGAGAAGCTAGCATGATTGCACAAAAGGTGGATACAAGACTTGTGCACAACCTACTAGGCAAAAATGCAACGACCTCTATCCCAAGTATGCTCTATGTATGGTGTTTCGATGTTATGATCCAAGATGATCTAGTATGACAATCGTAATGTTGTATGATGCTATGGTTCTTGCTTAAAAGCTCTTTGCTTATCTTTCCATTTTGCTTAAAAGCTTGTTTGGCTCTTTGTTGTTTAATCTATTTTCTCATGCAAGGCTTCACGAACCAAGATAGCAATTGTGTATGCGATGACAACCTTGTGACACAAGAGATGATACCAAGATATGCACCAATGATGTATGTATGCTATGAGAAGTATGATCACTAATGTGCACAAGTCTCATTGCCGGCGCAGACTAAGGCATAGCCTAGTGGTGGGAAGGGGGTGATGCCTTCCCACCCACCCAGGTTCAAGGCATGGTACTTGCAAGTTGGGTTTGTTTCACCAATTATACTGTAGGGGGTTCCCCTACAGTCTTTCTGTCAACAAAAAGTCTCGTTGCCGACAATACTCAAAAGCTAGTTTCGATGGGGAAGCTACACAAAGGAGTAAGGCTATGAAGGCTATCAATATAATGGCAAGAATGATATGTCCAATACCAAGGTGAGGTTACCGCTTCTTTCTTACAGTAAGGTTTCAAAATGGTGGCACGAATAACAAGATGTAGTTGAGGTGGTCGTTGTTAATGATGCATCCGCGGCGAAGATGAGCGGCAGTGATGTTGGTGTCGAACCGTACCTAAATAGCCGAAACACAATAGGACACGGAACCGCAACTCAAATTGACAAATCTTGTCGGAGAGTGAAACAGGTAAGCAATGGTGGTGGGAGTGCTATGAGGAAGTGGTGATGGTGTAACGGTGGTGGGGGTGCGTATGCGGAAGTGGGACGGTGGTGGTGACCAAAACTGAAGAAAATTCAGTTTCGTCAGGGATCGTCGAATGTCCGGGATGGGCCGGTCGTCCGGTCGTCAGACGTCCGGGGACGGTCGGACGTCCGGTGCCTGGGCGAAAATTCGGGCACGGGAAGAACAGCTAGGTTTCGTGATGGTGATGGCGTAAAATGGTCAAATTCGGCCGATTTCGTGGATGGAAAGGGTGGGGGAGGGGGGAGCTAGATCCACTCAAGGTAAAGCAAATCCAGGGATGAAATCCAACAAAATTTCAACACACCAACAAATCACAAAAAAAAAATTGGGGCTATTTTTGTGGGGAATTTTCGAATTCGGGACAAAATCAACAAAAACTAGGCTAGAAACACAACGGGGAGGCTCCGAAATCGTGATCAACGTGGCTCTAGATACCAAGATGATGTAGGGTGGAACCCTAATCGCCCGATCTTTCACGAAAGGAGCGGATCCCGCGATGAACACGAAGAACACGTGGGGAAACATGAGGGGAAACACGAGAGAAACACTAAACCAACAAGAAATAGTCACACATATGCTAGATTCTCGAGTACATAAGAGATCACACGATCCACGGTCAACTAGGGACGATACAATGGTAGCCGGTCTTCTCCGTGAGGAGGTCTTGAGGTTCTTCTCCGCAAGGAGGTCTTGAATCCAAAGGGATCTTCTTCAAAGATGGGCTGCGGTCTCTCTCATGGAGTAGATCCGATGTGGATGAGCAATGCTCTATCTCTAATATGAGCTAAACCAATGCTAACCCTAGCTAGGAGGAATAGGAGGTGTATTTATAGTCTTAGTGCAAAAGGTTGCGAAAGGAGGGGGTACATGGGCCTCGGGCCCGAATCCTCTACACAGACATGTACCGGATGTCCGCTGGGGTCCGGTCGTCCGGTGGCTCACGGGCGGCTGGACATCCGGTTGTCGCCGGTCGTCCGCTCGTCCTAGCTCGGGAGTTGAAGTGACGGATTTCTGGAAGTGGTCAGTCGTCTGGTCGTCAGTCGTCCGGTGGCGTCAGACGTCCGCTCGTCTGGCTCGGGTGCGGGGTCCTTGGTTATTCGATCCGGGCCGAACGTCTGCTCGCTGTAGCTCAGCTGGGGCTTGAGGCGCCGGACGCCCGGTTCCGACGTGTCGTCCGGTGGTTGGGGCTATAGGCTCCGGACGTCCGGGCCCGGCTAGTTGTCCGGTGGCTGGGGCTTTGTCCGCAGCTCTTCTTCTTCTTCTTCTCCATCTTCACGCCCATCTTCCTCTTCTAATCCTCCTTGCTCGTTAGCTTCTTCATGGCCAACTCCTTGATACCTGAGTATGCACAATGTCTCCATTTGAGGTAGTAGCCATGTCTCATGTGCATTGAAGGAACTTATGAGAGGAGAGATGTCACCATGGTTTCGAGAGCTCTTGCACGTGCTCATGTCATGGGTCCACTAGGCACTTGGTGAGACGATGGTACGTCCATGGGGATGACCTTAGGATGCTCCGCATCAAGGAGCGCCATGGAGCCACCACATCCAACGGATGAGCTAGGGAGGAAACCAAGTACATGGTCCAAGAGAAGAAGCTGCCCGAAGTCTACACCCTCCAGACGACCGGACCTCGCCGGAGATCCGACGCCTGGAGGCCGCACCAGCCAGATGGCCCAACCCCCAACTCTACAGCGACCGGACGACCGACCGAGACCGGACTTTCGACACCTCCCAGGCCTCGGACGATCGAGCGCCATCGGACGACCGGTGGCACGGCGCCTGAATGCTATTTACGGAAGTCCGAAGACTTCCGGACGTCCGGACCGCCCCGAGCCTCCGGACATCCGACGCCTATCTGCGCACAGAGATCGGGCCCGAGGCCCATGTACCCCTTCGCCCCTCACTTACCTCTTCGTGGATCTAGACTATAAATAGACCTTCCCCTCATCCTTTCTCGGGTTAGCAAAGTAGTAGCTCATTTAGAGATAGAGCTTTATTCATCCACATTGGATCTACTCCTTGAGAGAGACCGCGGCCCCTCTTTGGAGAAGATCCCTTTGGATTCAAGACCTCCTCGCGGAGAAGACCATCAAGACATACTTTGGAGAAGAACCGGTTACCGTGCATCCTTTGTTGATTGTGGATCTTGTATCTCCTTTTGTGTTTCGAGAATCTAGCATATGTGTGATCACTCTTGTTGGTTTTAGTGTTTCTCGCGTGTTTCCCCTCATGTTCACCCTTGTGATTCCCCTTGTGTTCATCGTGTTCATCCCGGGATCCACTCCTTTCATGAAAGATCGGCCACATAGGTTTCCACCCTACATCATAGTCCAGATTGGTTTCGACCCATAGCTGCATAGAAACATTGAGGCTTATATGGATGATATTGTGGTCAAGACCAAGGACAGAGAAACCCTTATCCAGGATTTGGAGGAGACATTTGCTAATCTGCGCAAGATCAACTTGAAGCTCAACCCAGAGAAGTGTGTGTTTGGCGTTCCCTCCGGCAAGCTACTTGGGTTCTTTGTGTCCCATCGGGGGATCGAAGCTAACCCCGAAAAGATTAAAGCTATAGAGCAGATCCAAGCGCCAAGGACAGTCAAGGATGTGAGGCGTCTGAAAGGGTGCATTGTCACGCTAAGCAGATTCATTTCCAAGTCTGCTGAGCGTGCCCTGTCGTTCTTCAAAATCCTGAAGAATGCAGGACCCATGAAGTGGATCCCAGAAGCAGATGCGGATTTGCAAGAGTTGAAGGCCTACTTGTCCTCTAAGCCCACCTTGGTTTCTCCCAAACCACAAGAGCCATTGCTGCTATACTTGGCGGAAACCAACCAAGTGGTTAGTGCAGCCTTGGTGGCACAGCGGGAAGTGGACAAAGCAGAAAGTGAGCAAGGACCAGCAGAGCCAGATAAGGACCAGGACAAAAATGAGCATGACAGCGAGAGCAACCCCAAGGACACGGCAAGGAAGAAAGTAGTGGAGCGCCCAGTGTACTTTGTCAATTACTTACTACAAGGGGCTAGATCGAGGTACTCTGGCATGCAAAAGTTGATCTTTGGTCTCATCATGGCCTCAAGAAAACTACGCCATTACTTCCAAGCCCATGAGATCACGGTTATCACTCACTTCCCATTGCAAAGGATACTCTGAAACCTTGAGGCTACCGGCAGAATAGTGGAGTGGGCTTTGGAGTTATCCAGTTTTGGCCCGAAGTTTGAGTGCACATCAACGATCCAAACCAGGGCATTGGCAGAGTATATTGCAGAATGGACGCCAACCCCTTATGAGGAAGTACCAGAAATAGTTATTCCCGGCAAGGAGGCGCCTTTTCCCTACAAGGTGCCGGGGTTGGCGTGCTTCTCGTCGCCCAATCCGGGGAGCACTTGAAGTACATTGTCCAGATGCATTTTGCCCGGGAAGAGGCGACCAACAATACATCAGAGTATGAAGGGTTCCTTGCCGGGCTCAGGATTGCCGCAGAATTGGGAATTAAGAAACTGATCATTCGAGGAGATTCATAGCTTGTGGTGAGACAAGTCAACAAGGATTAGCAAAGTCCATTGATGGAGGCATACGTTGAGGAAGTGAGAAGATTGGAGGAGCGCTTTGACGGATTGCAAACAGAGCACGTACCTCGTGTGGAAACTAGCATAGCTGATCATCTACCAAAGTGTGCTGTGCAGAAGCTTCCTGTGGAACCAGGGACTTTTGTTCTCCATCTTACTCAACCCTTCGTATCACCACAAACATGGCCCGGAAAAGGAGAAAGATGGACTCCAGTAAGCCTCTCCCGGTAGAGCCTTCCGCTCTTGGCAGCAACCCTGCCGGAAACAACTCCTCACCACTTGCCGGACCACACCCTCCAGCTGGGCCCATGGTCCCTGCGAATGAGGAACGTGCCCCATCAGTTGAGGAGGTGCTGCTCGTCCTCGTTGCCGGAGCACCAGGCTCCAACTTGGGCAAGGCACATAGTCCACTTCCTCCAAACCCGATGACCAAGATGAAGCTTAAAGAGTAGCCCGTAGGGCTAGTACGTATCAGTTTGTCGATGACACTCTGTAGAGAAGGAGGCCCAACGATGTGAAATTGAAGTGCATCCGCCAGGTAGAAGGAAAGGAACTGATGGCTGAGATACACAAAGGCATGTGCGGCTCCCACATTGGATCAAGGGCATTTGTTAGGAAAGCATTCCAACAAGGATTCTATTGGCCCACAACCCTCCAAGATGTGGTTGAGCTAGTCACCGAATGTGAAGCCTACTAGTTCCAATCCAAGAACATCCACCTACCTGCCCAAGCTCTTCACACAATCCCTTTATCATGGCCATTTTTAGTCAGGGGGCTCTATATCCTCGGTGTTGGGGAACGTTGCAGAAAATTAAAAATTTTCCTACGGTTTCACCAAGATCCATCTATGAGTTCATCTAAGCAACGAGTCAAGGGAGAGAGTTTGCATCTACATACCACTTGTAGATCACGAGCGGAAGCTTGCCAAGGGGATGGTGATGATGGAGTCGTACTCGAACGTGATTCGGATCATCGATGTCCAAGTGTTGAACGGACAGCACCTCCGCGTTCAACACACGTACGGGACGGGAGACGTCTCCTCCGTCTTGATCCAGCAAGGAGGAAGGAGAGGTTGAGGAAGGCAGCTCCAACGGCAGCACGACGGCGTGGTGTAGTTGGTGCAGCAGTACTCCGACAGAGCTTCGCCAAGCACGTACAGAGGAGGAGAGGTGTTGGGGAGGGGAGGGGCTGCGCCTTCAGTTGTGGTCTGTTGCAGCCCTCCCCTCACCCCTCTATATATAGGGGAAGGGGCAAGGGGGGCCGGCCCTCTAGGGAAAACCCTAGGGGGGGGGGGCGGCGGCCAAGGGGTGGGGGGCTTGCCCCCCAAGCAAGGGGGGTGCGCCCCCTTTAGGGTTTCCCCCCCAACCCTAGGCGCATGGGCCCAAGGGGGGGGGCGCGCCAAGCCCACTAGGGGCTGGCTGCTATCCCTACGCAGCCCAAGTGGCTCCCCGGGAGGGGTGGTCCCTCCCGGTGGACCCCCGGAACCTTTCCGGTGGTCCCGGTACAATACCGGTATGACCCCGAAACTTTCCAGTGCCCGTTTAACAACTTCCCATATATAAAAATTTACTTCCGGACCATTTCGGAACTCCTTGTGACATCCGGGATCTCATCCGGGACTCCAAACAACATTCGGTAATCACATACTTGTCTTCCTGATAACCCTAGCGTCACCGAACCTTAAGTGTGTAGACCCTACGGGTTCGGGAGACATGCAGACATGACCGAGACTCTCCGGTCAATAACCAACAGCGGGATCTGGATACCCATGTTGGCTCCCACATGCTCCTCGATGAAGTCATCAGATGAACCACGATGTCGAGGATTCGATCAAACCCCGTATACAATTCCCTTTGTCAATCGGTACGTTACTTGCCCGAGACTCGATCGTCGGTATCCCAATACCTTGTTCAGTCTCGTTACTGGCAAGTCACTTTACTCGTACCGTAATGCATGATCCCGTGGCCAACACCTTGGTCACCTTGAGCTCATTATGATGATGCATTACCGAGTGGGCCCAGAGATACCTCTCCGTCATACGGAGTGACAAATCCCAGTCTCGATCCGTGTCAACCCAATAGACACTTTCGGAGATACCTGTAGTGCACCTTTATAGTCACCCAGTTACGTTGTGACGTTTGATACACCCAAAGCATTCCTACGGTATCCAGGAGTTACACGATCTCATGGTCGAAGGAAGAGATACTTGACATTGGAAAAGCTCTAGCAAATGAACTAACCGACCTTTGTGCTATGCTTAGGATTGGGTCTTGTCCATCACATCATTCTCCTAATGATGTGATCCCGTTATCAACGACATCCAATGTCCATAGCTAGGAAACCATGACTATCTGTTGATCACAACGAGCTAGTCAACTAGAGGCTTACTAGGGACATATTGTGGTCTATGTATTCACACGTGTATTACGATTTCCGGATAATACAGTTATAGCATGAATAAAAGACTATCATCATGAACAAAGAAATATAATAATAACACTTTTATTATTGCCTCTAGGGCATATTTCCAACAGTCTCCCACTTGCACTAGAGTCACTAATCTAGTTACATTGTGATGAATCGAACACCCATAGAGTTCTGGTGTTGATCATGTTTTGCTCGCGAGAGAGGTTTAGTCAACGGATCTGCGACATTCAGATCCATATGTACTTTGCAAATTTCTATGTCTCCATCTTGAACATTTTCACGGATGGAGTTGAAACGACGCTTGATGTGCCTGGTCTTCTTGTGAAACCTGGGCTCCTTGGCAAGGGCAATAGCTCTAGTGTTGTCACAGAAGAGTTTGATTGGCCCCGACGCATTGGGTATGACTCCTAGGTCGGTGATGAACTCCTTCACCCAAATAGCTTCATGCGCTGCCTCCGAGGCTGCCATGTACTCCGCTTCACATGTAGATCCTGCCACGACGCTCTGCTTGCAGCTGCACCAGCTTACTGCTCCACCATTCAACATATACACATATCCGGTTTGTGACTTAGAGTCATCCAGATCTGTGTCGAAGCTAGCGTCGACGTAACCCTTTACGACGACCTCTTCGTCACCTCCATAAACGAGAAACATGTCCTTTGTCCTTTTCAGGTACTTCAGGATATTCTTGACCGCTGTCCAGTGTTCCTTGCCGGGATTACTCTGGTATCTTGCTACCAAACTTATGGCAAGGTTTACATCAGGTCTGGTACACAGCATGGCATACATAATAGATCCTATGGCTGAAGCATAGGGGATGACACTCATCTCTTCTTTATCTTTTGCCGTGGTCGGTGACTAAGCTGAGCGCAATCTCACACCTTGTAACATAGGCAAGAACCCTTTCTTGGACTCATCCATTTTGAACTTTTTCAAAATCTTATCAAGGTATGTGCTTTGTGAAAGACCTATGAGGTGTCTCGATCTATCTCTACAGATCTTGATGCCTAATATATAAGCAGCTTCTCCAAGGTCCTTCATTGAAAAACATTTGTTCAAGTAGGCCTTAATGTTGTCCATAAATTCTATATTATTTCCCATCAAGAGTATGTCATCCACATATAATATGAGAAATGCTACAGAGCTCCCACTCACTTTCTTGTAAACGCAGGCTTCTCCATAAGTCTGCATAAACCCAAACGCTTTGATCATCTCATCAAAGCGAATATTCCAACTCCGAGATGCTTGCACCAGCCCATAAATGGATCGCTGGAGCTTGCATACTTTGTTAACCTTCTTAGGATCGACAAAACCTTCCGGCTGCATCATATACAGCTCTTCCTTAAGATGCCCGTTAAGGAATGCCGTTTTGACGTCCATCTGCCATATCTCATAATCATAGTATGCGGCAATTGCTAACATGATTCGGACGGACATAAGCTTCGCTACGGGAGAGAATGTCTCGTCGTAGTCAATCCCTTGAACTTGTCGATAACTCTTAGTGACAAGTCGAGCTTTATAGATGGTGACATTACCATCCGCGTCCGTCTTCTTCTTAAAGATCCATTTGTTTTCTATCGCTCGCCGATCATCGGGCAAGTCAGTCAAAGTCCATACTTTGTTTTCATACATGGATTCTATCTCGGATTTCATGGCTTCTAGCCATTTGTTGGAATCTGGGCCCGCCATCGCTTCTTCATAGTTCGAAGGTTCACCGTTGTCTAACAACATGATTTCCAGGATAGGGTTGCCGTACCACTCTGGTGCGGAACGTGTCCTTGTGGACCTACGAAGTTCAGTAGCAACTTGATCCGAAGTACCTTGATCATCATCATTGGTTTCCTCTTCAGTTGGTGTGGGCATCACAGGAACATTTTCCTGAGCTGCACCACTTTCCCGTTTGAGAGGTAGTACTTCATCGAGTTCTACTTTCCTCCCACTTACTTCTTTCGAGAGAAACTCTTTTTCCAGAAAGCATCCGTTCTTGGCAACAAAGATCTTGCCCTCGGATCTTAAATAGAAGGTATACCCTACAGTTTCCTTAGGGTATCCTGTGAAGACGCATTTTTCTGACTTGGGTTCGAGCTTTTCAGGTTGAAGTTTCTTGACATAAGCATCGCATCCCCAAACTTTTAGAAACGACAGCTTAGGTTTCTTCCCAAACCATAATTCATACGGTGTCGTCTCAACGGATTTAGAAGTGCCCTATTTAAAGTGAATGTAGCTGTCTCTAGAGCGTATCCCCAAAATGATAGCGGTAAATCGGTAAGAGACATCATAGACCACACCATATCCAATAGAGTGCGATTACGACGTTCGGACACACCGTTTCGCTGAGGTGTTCCAGGCGGCGTGAGTTGTGAAACGATTCCACATTTCCTTAAGTGTGTGCCAAATTCGTGACTTAAATATTCTCCTCCACGATCTGATCGTAGGAATTTTATCTTTCGGTCACGTTGATTCTCCACCTCATTCTGAAATTCCTTGAACTTTTCAAAGGTCTCAGACTTGTGTTTCATTAAGTAGACATACCCATATCTACTTAAGTCATCAGTGAGAGTGAGAACATAACGATATCCTCCGCGAGCCTCAATGCTCATTGGACCGCACACATCGGTATGTATGATTTCCAACAAGTTGGTTGCTCGCTCCATTGTTCCGGAGAACGGAGTCTTGGTCATTTTTCCCATGAGGCATGGTTCGCATGTGTCAAATGATTCATAATCAAGAGACTCCAAAAGTCCATCAGCATGGAGCTTCTTCATGCGCTTCACACCAATGTGACCAAGGCGGCAGTGCCACAAGTATGTGGGACTATCGTTATCAACTTTACATCTTTTGGCATCTACACTATGAACATGTGTAATATTACGCTCGAGATTCATTAAGAATAAACCATTGACCATCGGAGCATGACCATAAAACATATCTCTCATATAAATCGAACAACCATTATTCTCAGACTTAAATGAGTAGCCATCTCATATTAAACGAGATCCAGATACAATGTTCATGCTCAAACTTGGCACTAAATAACAATTATTAAGGTTCAAAACTAATCCCGTAGGTAAATGTAGAGGCAGCGTGCCGACGGCGATCACATCGACTCTGGAACCATTCCCGACGCGCATCGTCACCTCGTCCTTCGCCAGTCTCCGTTTATTCCGCAGCTCCTGCTGTGAGTTACAAATATGAGCAACAGCACCGGTATCAAATACCCAGGAGTTACTACGAGTACTGGTAAGGTACACATCAATTACATGTATATCAAATATACCTTTGGTGTTGCCGGCCTTCTTATCCGCTAAGTATTTGGGGCAGTTCCGCTTCCAGTGACCCTTCCCCTTGCAATAAAAGCACTCAGTCTCAGGCTTGGGTCCATTCTTTGACTTCTTCCCGGCAACTGGCTTACCGGGCGCGGCAACCTCTTTGTCGTCCTTCTTGAAGTTCTTTTTACCCTTGCCCTTCTTGAACTTAGTGGTCTTATTGACCATCAACACTTGATGTTCTTTCTTGATTTCAACCTCTGCTGACTTCAGCATAGAAAATACTTCAGGAATGGTCTTTACCATCCCCTGCATATTGTAGTTCATCACAAAGCTCTTGTAGCTTGGTGGGAGCGACTGAAGGATTCTGTCAATGACTGCCTCATCAGGGAGGTTAATATTCAGCTGGGTCATACGGTTGTGCAACCCAGACATCTTGAGTATGTGCTCACTGACAGAACTATTTTCCTCCATCTTACAACTATAGAACTTGTCGGAGATGTCATATCTCTCGACCCGGGCATGAGCTTGAAAAACTAGTTTCAGCTCTTCGAACATCTCATATGCTCCGTGATGCTCAAAACGCTTTTGGAGCCCCGATTCTAAGCTGTAAAGCATGCCGCACTGAACGAGGGAGTAATCATCAGCACGAGACTGCCAAGCATTCATAATGTCTTGGTTCTTTGGGACGGGAGCGTCACCTAGCGGTCCTTCTAGGACATATTGTTTCCTGGCAGCTATGAGGATGATCCTCAGGTTCCGGACCCAGTCCGTATAGTTGCTGCCATCATCTTTTAGCTTGGTTTTCTCTAGGAACGCGTTGAAGTTCATGTTGACATGAGCGTTGGCCATTTGATCTACAAGACATATTTGCAAAGGTTTTAGACTAAGTTCATGATAATTAAGTTCTAATCAAATTATGAACTCCCACTTAGATTAGACATCCCTCTAGTCATCTAAGTGTTACACGATCCGAGTCGACTAGCCCGTGTCTGATCATCACGTGAGACGGACTAGTCATCGTCGGTGAACATCTTCATGTTGATCGTATCTTCCATACGACTCGTGTTCGACCTTTCGGTCTCCGTGTTCCGACGCCATGTCTGCACATGCTAGGCTCGTCAAGTTAACCTAAGTGTTTTCGCTGTGTAAAACTGTCTTACACCCGTTGTATGTGAACGTAAGAATCCATCACACCCGACCATCACGTGGTGCTTAGAAGCGACGAACTGTAGCAACGGTGCACAGTTAGGGGAGAACACTTCTTGAAATTTTGTAAGGGATCATCTTATTTACTACCTTCGTCCTAAGTAAACAAGATGCATAAAACATAATAAACATCACATGCAATTATATAAAGTAGTGACATGATATGGCCAATATCATATAGCTCCTTTGATCTCCATCTTCGGGGCTCCATGATCATCTTGTCACCGGCATGACACCATGATCTCCATCATCATGATCTCCATCATCGTGTCTTCATGAAGTTGTCACGCCAATGACTACTTCTACTTCTATGACTAACGCGTTTAGCAATAAAGTAAAGTAAGTTACATGGCGTTCTTCAATGACACGCAGGTCATACAAAAATAAAGACAACTCCTATGGCTCCTGCCGGTTGTCATACTCATCGACATGCAAGTCGTGAATCCTATTACAAGAACATGATCTCATACATCACAATTCATCATTCATCACAACTTCTGGCCATATCACATCACATGATCAATCGCTGCAAAAACAAGTTAGACGTCCTCTAACTGTTGTTGCATCTTTTACGTGGCTGCAATTGGGTTCTAGCAAGAACGTTTTCTTACCTACAAATAACCACAACGTGATTTTGTCAACTTCTATTTACCCTTCATAAGGGCCCTTTTCATCGAATCCGCTCCAACTAAAGTGGGAGAGACAGCCACCCGCCAGCCACCTTATGCAACTAGTGCATGTTAATCGGTGGAACCGGTCTCACGTAAGCGTACGTGTAAGGTTGGTCCGGGCCGCTTCATCCCACAATACCGCTGAAGCAAGAAAAGACTAGTTGAGGCAAGCAAGTTGACAAGATCCACGCCCACAACAAAATTGTGTTCTACTCGTGCAAAGAGAACTACGCATAGACCTAGCTCATGATGCCACTGTTGGGGAACGTTGCAGAAAATTAAAATTTTTCCTACAGTTTCACCAAGATGCATCTATGAGTTCATCTAAGCAACGAGTCAAGGGAGAGAGTTTGCATCTACATACCACTTGTAGATCATGAGCGGAAGCTTGCCAAGGGGATGGTGATGATGGAGTCGTACTCGAACGTGATTCGGATCATCGATGTCCAAGTGTTGAACGGACAACACCTCCGCGTTCAACACATGTACGGGACGGGAGACGTCTCCTCCGTCTTGATCCAGCAAGGAGGAAGGAGAGGTTGAGGAAGGCAGCTCCAACGGCAGCACGACGGCGTGGTGTAGTTGGTGCAGCAGTACTCCGACAGAGCTTCGCCAAGCATGTACGGAGGAGGAGAGGTGTTGGGGAGGGGAGGGGCTGCGCCTTCAGTTGTGGTCTGTTGCAGCCCTCCCCTCACCCCTCTATATATAGGGGAAGGGGCAAGGGGGGCCGGCCCTCTAGGGAAAACCCTAGGGGGGGGCGGCGGCCAAGGGGTGGGGGGCTTGCCCCCCAAGCAAGGGGGGTGCGCCCCCTTTAGGGTTTCCCCCCCAACCCTAGGCGCATGGGCCCAAGGGGGGGGGGCGCCAAGCCCACTAGGGGCTGGCTGCTATCCCTACGCAGCCCAAGTGGCCCCCCGGGAGGGGTGCTCCCTCCCGGTGGACCCCCGGAACCTTTCCGGTGGTCCCGGTACAATACCGGTATGACCCCGAAACTTTCCGGTGCCCGTTTAACAACTTCCCATATATAAAACTTTACCTCCGGACCATCCCGGAACTCCTCGTGACGTCCGGGATCTCATCCGGGACTCCGAACAACATTCGGTAATCACATACTTGTCTTCCTGATAACCCTAGCGTCACCGAACCTTAAGTGTGTAGACCCTACGGGTTCGGGAGACATGCAAAAATTACCGTGACTCTCCGGTCAATAACCAACAACGGGATCTGGATACCCATGTTGGCTCCCACATGCTCCTCGATGAAGTCATCGGATGAACCATGATGTCGAGGATTCGATCAAACCCCGTATACAATTCCCTTTGTCAATCGGTACATTACTTGCCCGAGACTCGATCGTCGGTATCCCAATACCTTGTTCAGTCTCGTTACTGGCAAGTCACTTTACTCGTACCGTAATGCATGATCCCGTGGCCAACACCTTGGTCACCTTGAGCTCATTATGATGATGCATTACCGAGTGGGCCCAGAGATACCTCTCCGTCATACGGAGTGACAAATCCCAGTCTCGATCCGTGTCAACCCAATAGACACTTTCGGAGATACCTGTAGTGCACCTTTATAGTCACCCAGTTACGTTGTGACGTTTGATACACCCAAAGCATTCGTACGGTATCCAGGAGTTACACGATCTCATGGTCGAAGGAAGAGATACTTGACATTGGAAAAGCTCTAGCAAAAGAACTAACCGACCTTTGTGCTATGCTTAGGATTGGGTCTTGTCCATCACATAATTCTCCTAATGATGTGATCCCGTTATCAACGACATCCAATGTCCATAGCCAGGAAACCATGACTATCTGTTGATCACAACGAGCTAGTCAACTAGAGGCTTACTAGGGACATATTGTGGTCTATGTATTCACACGTGTATTAGGATTTCCGGATAATACAGTTATAGCATGAATAAAAGACTATTATCATGAACAAAGAAATATAATAATAACACTTTTATTATTGCCTCTAGGGCATATTTCCAACACTCGGCCCTTTCCCCCGAGCAGTCGGGGGCTTTGAATTCTTGTTCGTTGCCGGAAGTGGCCGGAAGTAGCTGTCGTGAGAAAGGTGATAGAGGCGAGTGTCCCGATCTTTCGATGAGATGATAACTAACGATTTGGTGGAGTCGACTTTGACGATCCGACTACAAATGTGCACGACGTTGCGCCTTAGCAATCGTAAACCAATCTCACGAGGTTACTGACGATGTTGGAAGCATGATCAGCCTGACCATGAAGGTCTATTCCTGCACGCAATCGAAGAACAAGAAAGAATATGATAATGCAATCTGAATACTGCGAATATAGATGAAGTATTGATAAAGGTGGGGATCCGAAAGCGGTCTTGGTATGGTCGTTGGACACAAACGAAGTACACGAAGTTGCAATGGCTAACTTTTAACTAAACAAATCCCAAGGAAAAAGCTAGTAAATGGATCTACTTATATAGGAGCAAGGGATGGCGGCCAAGGAGGTGGGAGGACGTCCCAAGGCAGCCTAAAACTAATCCTAGGTCGTACATGGCTCGTGGGCCCAAGTGGAGGTGATGCAACACCTTTGGGCTTGTAGTTTGGCTCGGATTCTGCTACAACGTCAGATTGTTTCTTCCATGACTCAACGCTCCAGACGAATTTGAAGATGAATCCAACTATGTTGGAAAGAGCACGAAATCTACTTTCAACCAAAAAAAGAATCACCCAATTCGGAGTCCGTATGAAAAAGTTGTTGGCGTTTTGAGTCAGGTATGTTTGTGTAGTCCGAATCTGAATCCAGAACGTGAGAGACTTGGACTCTACCATCTCTTGGTCCAAAAGTGACATGAGAGGACTTTTTTAACAGCACATAAGCTTCTCTTTTTCCCTTCTCTTCATATGTGGATTGTACAAATGTCCCATACACCTGCAATTAGACATGGCACAAAAGTTTGTGAAGTATTTTTGTCCTGGATGACATAAATAAATCACTGCATAGTTTGCATTAGAAATCACCTCACAAATATACATGTATGCAATATTTTTGGTCGTATACAAGGTATTCATGTCCTCATCATCCTCCCCTTCTTGAAAACAAAGCCGTCCTCGGTGTTGCTTAATCTGAAATGTGGCTAACAAAAGAGAGAAGGTGTACATGTTGTATATGTATATGTCATCCATTTTTACTTCCCTTGGTTTTTGCACAAATGACACATGTGTACATGAGTAATTTTCATAGTTCATAAAATATGAAGCCGAAATATGATCACAAGAAGTAGAAGGCATGAAAATATTGCAACTCAGTTTACACATATAAGTGAAGCTCTTATTCATATCAAAGGATTGACAATGTTCATCATTAAACCATCCGAATATTGATGAATAAACCTTACTTGCATCAAATTTACATGCTACAACAAGCTTAAAAAAGCAAACATGCAATAAGTCATGTGACACAAAATCATCACCAAGATTAGAGGTCATATCAAAATGATTAAACATTGGTTCTTTTGCATCAACAGTTAATTGAATGGGTGCACTCAAAATTGTTGGTATTTCAATTGTTTGGTCACATGACGCATTCATGACAGTAACAAGATTCTCTAAAATAGTTGGTGTGCTCAAATCAAGAGTTACCTCAACACATAATGCATTCAAGTTAACTAGGCATGCATCATTCTCATGTGAAGTTATATCATCAATACCTTTACTATTACCTTGTCGCAAAGAGGTAGCTGATGTAGGTATGGACGTTGACAATGTACCATACTCTTGAGATGATGTCGCGCTCACAATCTGAGGTGGGGCTTCTCTAGTAGGTGCAACGGTGGAGGAACCAACCGGCGGTGGTGAGCATGAACTGGAATAGTAGTTGTTGTAGTCACCCAATGCATCCTCCTGTATCTGTCTCTCAAAGGTACAAGCATGAACATACATACCAGTAATGCAATGAGGAATATACTGAAATCTTGTCTGAATATCATGGTTCAAACCACCAAAAAAATCTATTCATTGTATCATCCTCTGATTCTTCTATGTCACAATGATGCATATAAGATTTGGACTCTTGGTAGTAAGCATGAACAATGTTGTTGCCTTGTTTAAATTGTTCAAATTTGTGAAGCAATTCACGACGATAGTAAGGAGGGAAAATTTGTTGTCTCATCACATATTTCAAATCTCACTACTAGGAAAAGGGCTATAGCTAATATGGACATTAATGACGCACCATGTATGTGGTGCACCACTGCTATATATCAGTGGCGCACCAGATACATGTGCGCCATTATGTCCTCATTACTAATGGCGCACCACACACACGGTGCGCCATTACTAATTTTTTTTTCCAAAACTATTAATGGCGCACCAAGGCAGAGTGCACCATTACTAGTTTTAACTAGTAATGGCGCACCACATACCCTGTGCGCCACTACTAACTTTTGTTTACTTTTTTAAAACTAGTAATGGCGCAGCAGGCTACAGTGCGCCATTACTAGTTCAAACTAGTAATGGCGCACCACAACCACGGTGCGCCACTACTAACAATTATATGTTTTTTTGCAAAACTAGTAAGGGCGCACCACATAACAGGTGCGTCACTAGTAACCAGGGTTACTAATGGCGCAGTGTTAGGTGCTGCACCGTTACTAACTTTCTTTGCACCCCCCCCCCCCGGTGGACCGCCTTTTCAGTTTTAGAAAAAATAAAATAAAATGATGGAAATGTCAAAAAAAGTAAAAGAAAATAAGTTTCCCATGTGATATGTGGTCTAGTTGTTGGGAAAATTTACAAATATGAATTTCGACTTTATCTGCAAAATCTCTCTGGAATTTAGTAAAATGGGCATAACTTTTGCATACGGCTTTATTTGCAAAATCACTCAAAAAGTTACATCTGAATTGAACAGGGGCTTTTAAGATCTAGAGGGGGGGATGGAAAAAAAATTCAAACTTACTAGTGGCGCACCATTTGCTAGGTGCGCCACTAGTAATAGAAAAAAATTGGTTTCGTATTTTTTTGGATTTTTTTTTCAAAATATGATACGTAATATGACCGGGAAATTTGAAATATTTTTCAAAATTTCATCACACTCATGAACATGAACAAAGTTGTAGACATCAACAAGGTTTAATAGGATTGATATGATACATATATCAATAAGTGCCTGTTAAGTGAGGTGGTGTTGTGGTTGGATAAAACTGCAAAGTTAAGCGTGCTGTGGCCGGAGTAGTGTGTGGATGGGTGACCTTCTGGGAAGTTTGACCACTTAGTGTGATTTGACCCGAGATTAAGCCATAGTGACCCAAGATTAAGAAAAAAACGAAAAAAAATTGAAAAAAAATTCTGAATTTATTTTAATTTTTTTAGTAATGGCGCACTTCTATGTGGTGCGCCATTACTAAGATAGGTAGTAATGGCGCACTTCTACACATACTAATGGCGCACTATAGGTGCGCCATTACTATCACAGTGGGGTGATAATAGTGGCGCACCTGTAGTGCGCCATTAATGGCCAAAACAGGTATGCCACTAATTAGCCTTTTCCTAGTAGTGTCTTTCCAAGTTGTGGGTTGGTTATCAATGTTTTTCTTACAATGCACACTCCACGAAACAGAAGCAAAACCAGTAAATGCTCTAGTGGTAGCTCGTACTCTCTCAAGTTCAGAAAAATCATGGTGAGTAAAAACTTGTTCTACTTCAAGCTCCCAAGCTAGATAAATAGAAGAATTAAATCTACCCTCAAATGATGGTAAAGAGATAACCTGACCATATGCTTGTGTGTGTTGTCCCAACTCTCGTGATGGTGAACATGTATCCATCGTCCAAAAACATCTATCTTCGGACCCTGTCATGATTAGTAGAAACAAGAAGCAAAATTCAAGAATAATGTTCCTATGAACTACTAGGGTGTGGTGGTAAAGCGCTCACTGTAAAGAAAATATCAATATCTTACAAGTTCTTACCAAGCAGCAGTTGGTGACAAGAAACGAGCGGTGCCGAATAACTCTGAAGATCGTGTAAAGCGATTGTCAGGGGAACGTACGTACACACGGTGTAGAAATATGTGGAGCTGGGTTGTCTATATATGGTAGTAAAAGATTAGCAATAATTAATTCAGAGATGCAATGTTGAATAAACGCTCAATGACGGTACTGTGCTGGTCCTAGGCAAGACCGTATTAGAGACGTGAGCCTAGAACACGAAAAAAATCACTATGCGGCACGTAAACAAGGGAGGAGCACTCTCTGATTTTTTTTCCTTTTTTCACTTTTTTTGCCCTTTTTCCTCATTTTTTTGCTCCGCAACAATTTTTTTTCAAAAAAGTCTACAAATGGTCTAAAAACTGCCTAGCCAGAATTTTCCAGACTTAGTTTTTTTTAGTTTGGAACTATTTCTTTACTGCGGGTAGCATGGAAGTTGGGGAGCCCAACTTGGTCATGACTCGAAGTATCGTGTGATCTGGAACTCGAAAACAAAGCAACAAATACTGGACACGGACTAGGACTGGTGGCGGAGATGAATCTGGTGGAACTCGGACTGGTGGTTGTATATGGCGATGGAATATCTGAACTCGGATTGGTGGTGGTATATGCCGATGGTATATGTGGACTCGGATTGGTGGTTCTATATGGTGATGGTATATGTGGATTCGTATTGGTGGTTGTATATGGCAGCGACGATGTATATAGTGGGGTGGTGGTATATGGTAATAATGATGACGATGGTGCGGCGGTGGCGTGACAACCTGTGAACAGAACTTGAAACTCAAAGGGACTAGACACTAAGACCAGCAACTCGACACGACGATGCAACCGCAAATTCAACAAAGCAAAACTCTAAAAAGACTATGCAAAGGCTCAGATTGGTTCAGATATGATGACCTAACCCTAATTTTTTTTGCCTTTTTCGTGGACTGTAGGTATGAAGAACAGACTCGATCCAAACTACGAAAAACTATAAAATCTCACTGAGCAACCTGAAAACTGATACCACTTGATAGAGGTGAGGGTCCCGGTCTTTCAATGAGATGATAACTAACGATTTGATGGAGTCGACTTTGACGACCCGACTACAAACGTGCACGACGTTGCGCCTTAGCAATCGCTAAACCAATCTACCGAGGTTACTAACGATGCTGGAAGCACGATCAGCCTGAGCACAAAGGTCTATTCCTGCACGCAATTGAAGAACAAGCAAGAATATGATAATGCAATCTGAATATTGTGAATATAGATGAAGTATTGATAAAGGTGGGGATCCGAAAGCGGTCTAGGTGTGATCATTGGACACAAACGAAGTACATGAAGTTGCAATGGCTAACTTTTAACTAAACAAATCTCAAGGAAAAAGATACTGGATGCATCTACTTATATAGGAGCAAGGAGTGGCGGCCAAGGAGGTCGGAGGACGTTCCAAGGCAGCCTAAAACTAATCCTAGGTCGTACACGACTCATGGGCCCAAGTGGAGGTGATGAACACCTTTGGGCATGTAGTTTGACTCGGATTCTGCTACAATGTCAGATTGTTCTATCCATAACTCAATGCTCCGGATGAATTTGAAGGTGAGTCCAATTGTGTTGGAATAACCACACAATCTAATTTCAAAGAAAAAAAAAAGAATCACCCAATTCGGAGTCTGTATGAAAAAGTTGTTGGCGTTTTGAGTCAGGTATGTCTGTGCAGTCCGAATCTGAATCCAGAACATGAGAGACTTGGACTCTATCTTCTCTTGGCCCAAAAGCGACATGAGAGGACTTTTTCAACAGCACATAAACTTCTCTTTTTCCCTTATCTTCATATGTGGATTTTACAAATGTCCCATACACCTGGAATTAGACATGGCACAAAAGTTTGTGAAGTATTTTTGTCATGGATGACATAAATAAATTATTTGCATAGTTTGCATTAGAAATCACCTCACAAATATACATGTATGCAATATTTTTGGTTGTATCCAAGGTATTCATGTCCTCGGCAAAAGGTGACTGCTTAGTCACCTATCAAGTTCTTGAAAGAATTGGTGTGTCGTTTGGGAGTCCCTGCAAGGATCATTACTAACAATGACACCCAGTTCATGAGACGTGCCTCCATGCAATATGTTCATACCCTCGGAAGCAAGATCTTATTTGCCTCTGTTGCACATCCCAGAACCAATGGGCAAGCTGAGATAGCAAATGCTGAAGTGCTGCGAGGACTCAAGACAAGAACCTTTGATACGCTGCAGAAGCACGACATGTAGTGGATCGATCAGCTGCCGGTAGTTCTTTAGTCCCTCAGAACGACACTAAATCGAGCTACCATGCAGACTCCCTTCTCCCTAATCTATGGTGCACAAGCAGTTATCCCCATGGAACTCATTTACGGGTCACCTCGAGTGCTTGCCTGCGATGAAGTAGCGCAAGATCAGCACCGGCGTGAGGATGTTGTGCTACTCAAGGAGAACCATCTCTGGGCTGCTACACGTGCTGCATGCTATCAGCAGGCCCTGCGTCTCTATCATAGCTGCAGGGTAAATGCTTGGTGTTTTGAGGAAGGTGACCTTGTCCTTAGGCGTGTTCAGTCTGCCAAGGGTACAAACAAGTTGATGCCAAAGTGGGAAGGCCCATCCGGGTAGTACGAGTCACCAGACCTGGCGCAGTCTGTATGGAGACCGGAGATGGCATTCAATTGTAAAACTCATGGAATATTGAGCATCTCTGCAAGTTCTACCCGTAAGGCGCGGCTGTCGGGCCCTGGCCAGCAGCCACCCTTCTGTACAGGCCTTTCCTCAGTTGCATGTAACCCCTTATACAGAGCCAAACGATGACCCTGAGCAACAGAGAAATAAACGAAGCGTTGGGGGGCCCCAACCAAGTTGCATGCATGATGAACTTTCCAAGAGAATTGCATAAGAATTTGCATATGCATATAGATAGGATCGCATCTTGCATCATTCCCATCTGCATGAAGCTGCTGGTTCCTGCCGTGAACTTGGCTTCTACAAGGAGTTGGGAAGATGGACCAGCACCGCGATCTCCGACAAGCCAAACAGATAAGTTCTACCTCTTGTCCTTAAGTGTTCTGTAAGATGGAACTTGTGCATGAGAAAACTGCGCCGCTCTTTGAAACTTAGGTGCTCCCATCCTTGACTCGAACGTCGCTTCGGCCAGGATGGCCACAGTGGCCTTTGGCAAAAAGAGGTTGGCGCAGGGCTGGTCCCTTTATTTTTTGCCTGGTAGGCTCAGTTCTCTGGCAAACAGAATCAAAAGGGTACCGGCAGGATAGCTTGATAACCCACAAGTATAGGGGATTGCAACAGCTTTCGAGGGTAGAGTATTCAACCCAAATTTATAGATTCAACACAAATGGAGCCAAAGAATATTTGAAGGTATTAGCAGCTGAGTTATCAATTCAACCACAACTGGAGATTAATTATCTGCAGCGAAGTGATTAGTAGCAAAGTAGTTTGATAGTGTTGATAGTAGTGATAGTAGCAATAGTAACAGTAACAATGATAGTAGTAGTTTTGTAGCAAGCGTAAAAGTGATGATAGTAGTAGTAACTTAGCAGAAACAATATGGAAAAGTTCATAGGCATTGGATCGATGACTTGTTGGATGATATTCATCATGTAACAGTTATAACCTAGGGCGAGGCGGCACGAGCTCTAGTTCATCGATATAATGTAGGCATGTATTCCGTAAATAGTCATACGTGCTTTATTAAAAGAACTTGCATGCCATGTTTTGTCCTACCCTACCGTGGCAGCGGGGTCCATATCAGAAACTAAGGGATATTAAGGCCTTCTTTTAATAGAGAACAGGAACAAAGCATTAACACATAGTGAATACATGAACTCCTCAAACTACGGTAATCACCGGAAGAAGTCCCAGTTATTGTCACTCCGGGGTTGCCGGATCATAACACGTAGTAGGTGACTATAACTTGCAAGATCAGATCTAGAACCTGGATATAATGGTGATAACATAAACGGTTCAGATCTGAAATCATGGCACCCAGGCCCAAAGTGACAGGCATTAAGCATGGCAAAGTCATAGCAACATCAATCTAAGAACATAGTGCATACTAGGGATCAAGCCCTAACAAAACTAACTCGATTACATGATGAATCTCATCCAACTCCTCACCGACCAGCGAGCCTACGAAGGAATTACCCACTCCCGATGGGGATCATCATGGAATTGGTGATGAATAAGGGTTGGTGATGACGAAGAACGAAGATCCCCCTCTCTAGAGTCCCAAACGGACACCAGATCTGCCCTCCCGAGGAAGAATGGGGCTTGGTGGCGGCTCCGTCTCATGGATCACGATAATTCTTTCTCCCTGATTTTTTTTCTCCGAAAATAGGAATTATAGCGTTGGTTTCAGGGTCTGCGAGGCCACCAGGTGGGGACAACCCACCTAGGTGCACCCTGGTGGGTTGTGCCCACCCAGGGGGCCCTCTCCGGTAGGTCTTGACTCCAGAAATTCTTATATATTAGATAAAAAATCCTCAAAAAGTTCCGTTCCATTCCGAGAACTTTTATTTCTGCACAAAAACAACACCATGGTAGTTCTGCTGAAAACAACATTAGTCCGGGGTTAGTTTCATTCAAATCATGCAAATTAGAGTCCAAAACAAGAGGAAAAGTGTTAGGAAAAGTAGATACGTTGGAGACGTATCAACTACCCAGGCTTAAACCTTTGCTGGTCCTCAAGCAATTCAGTTGATAAACTAAAAGAAAAACATTTACGAACTCCTTTGCTCTTGTTTGCATAAAATAAGCTTAAACAACACCGAGGTTTTCAGCCAACATTATAACTAACCATGTCGACAATAGATCTTAAAGATTATACTGACTCGTATTAATGACATAATCAGTTAACGAGTAATAATAAAATATCTCAAACAACAACGCATTGTCAAAACAACCATGATATAATATGACAATAGTGGTATCTCGCTAGCCCTTTCTGAGACCGCGAAACATAAATGCAGAGCACCTCCAAAGTTCAAGCAACAACAAAATATTGTAATTCATGGTAGAAATGATCCAGTCATGATGCGCCCAACATTATCTATACACAATGCATAAATCATGACAACTATGCTCTGCTCAGTTTCTGGCGCTTGTTTTAGAAGGTGGTGACACAACATAAAAGTAAATAGAAAGTCCCTTCGCAGAGGGAAGCGGTGATTTGCAGAGGTGTCAGAGCTCAATTTTTAAAACAGAGATCAATGATATTTTGAGACATGCACCCTTTTTATTTACTTCACAATGATCATTTATCAATATCTCCCATGCTAAACAGGCTAGTGGCGGTTCCCAAGCGGTGAAAGTAAATGTTTTGACTCCATTTGATGTTTTTGTTTGATTATTTGAGCGATTAACTCTTTTTGTATTTTGCAGTTTGGGACTGGGCATCCCTATTACCGCCCTTTTCTCGTGCAATGGTGAGTGAATAAACACTCAACCTGAGAATAACCTGCTTAGCATGGAAGATACCGACCACCTCTTGTTGTTCCATGAACGATCGAGGAACACAAAACTATAATTTTTAGACCTTTTTTAGAGGTGGCACATGCAAATTTACTTAGGACGGCAGGGTAATACCGTATATAGGTAGCTATGGTGGACTCGTCTAGAATAACTTTGGGTTCAAGGTTTTTGATGTACATGCAGAATCCCCACTTAGTATAGGCGAAGGCTAGCAATTAGATTGAGAAGCGGCCAGCTAGAGAGCAACAACGATCATAACCATGCATTATGCATAAGTAACATTGGACACTAGCATGAGTAGGATATGAACACCATGGCCATAAATATCATAGAGGCTATGAAGGTTTTTGATTCAACTACATGCATGAACATGTACCAAGTCAAGCCACTTGAACATTCAGAGGAGGATACCATATCATCATACTACATCACAATCATTTTAACACTATGTTGATATCCAAGATAAATCGTTATCAACTCCCAGCTACTTATGCATGGCATGACAAACTATAATCTCTAATCGTCATTGCAAACATGTTTAATCATAATGGCCTGAATCATTGATACTAGGTTAAACATATTTACACAGACAGAACAAGTCGAGTTCATACCAGTTTCTCTCTGCCATGGCCAATTCATCGAATGTCATCATTATTGCCTTTCACTTGCATGACCGAATGATATGAAAATAATAATAATGCAAGAGTGCCATGGACTAAGCTGGAATCTGCAAATATTTTATTCACAGGAGAAGACAAGGTAAAATGTGCTCTTTATTAATTCAACAATTATTCATGTGAGAGCCACTCAACATTTTCATCATGGTCTTCTCCTTAGTACGACTCGAATAAAAACAAAATAAATTCAGAGAAACACACTGAAATATTTTTGGAGTTTTTGATTTTCTTGAACAAGCAAATAAAAGAGAAAAGCAAAAATGATAAAAACTATTTACACAGGAAAGCTCCCAACAAGCAAAAGAAGAACAAGGAAATCTTTTTGGGTTTTCTTTTTAATATTACTACGAAGCATGCATAGAAAGTACATTAACTATAACTAATTTTTTCGTTTTTTCTAAAGTTTTTCAAGCACCCAAGAAGAACGCGAGAAAATAAATCTAAGCATGGATGATACAATGAAAAATTGTGGACAGCGACAAATGGACTAAGTGAACATGAATTTAAAGTCGGTGTAAACACGTACTCCCCCAAGCTTAGGCTTTTGGCCTAACTTGGTAGTCGATCGGTAGCCTCGAGGGTAGTAGTCGGCGTGGTAGCTCACGGAGGCTCTTGGTGCGGATGCCTCAGCCTGCCGTGCTGCCTCTACTGCCACGTTGTGAGCTCGGGCCTCGCTCTGGAGAACAAAATATCTTCCCTTGCTATGATAATCAAAAAGAGCAGGCGCATGCAAATATGTTTGCACGGGAGATGTTTGGTTAAACAAAAGACTATAAGTGAAGTTATCAGCCTTTCCCTTGAGAATCTTATGGTCTTTTAAGGTGTTAAAATCTAAATACAATGTGGGTAGAATAGTATCAAAGGGCAAAGGTGAAACACCAAGCCCTCGAGCTAAACGCGTGGCATAAATTCCAGCATAGAACCAACCGCTGTTAGTGTTGTGTTGAAGTCTGCGTGCAACAATGGCTGCAAGGTTATAATCCCTTTCACTGGTGAGAGCAGTATGTATGAGGCTCAAGTCTAGAGCACAAAACGTGCTACAGTATTGCTTGCCAACTATGCATTTCTCGTTAAATAACGCAGAGTACTGAATTGCGGGAAAATGAATGCTCTTTATTCTACCTTGAGTCACTCCTCTCCTTTCACCGTAACAAAGGCTCGTCAAGAATGTTTCGAACTCAGCCTTTGGTGGTTCGTCAAACGAACCCCAAAATGGAAACTTGCAGTGATAAGCAAAATTCTCTAGTGATATGGTAAATGGACTATCATAAAGCATAAACGACACCCTAGAATCACGTGGAAAATATTTAAATCCTTTGACAAATGATTCAGTGAGAAGTTGATGATGTTCGCACTTAGCTGAAAGGTAGGGACCGAGACCAGCATTGTGAACATCTTGCTCAAATTCCTCCTTAATGCCCACACGCACCATATACTCATCGCAAGGCCATAAGCATGTTTTGATGGCGGCATCTTGCGTGGAAGTTTCCCTTGGTTCAACATAAGACTGGCGAGCAGAACAATCACTAGAAGATGCCCCCGAGGATCATCCCCTCGAAGAACTCCTTCCAAATAAGTTCATGACCGCGTACAATGTTCTAAAAATAAAAATTTTGGGGTGACAAAAATTTGTCAACAAAACTTTATAAAATTGATAACAACTATTCGTAGGGATACATAAAAGCCATGCAAGCATTCAAACTACTTAGAACACTAAGAATTTAACATGCAAGCATTTCTACAGCAGCACCAAGAGTAGCTAATTATTCAAAGTATAAACCACTAAAACAAAAACTAATTGGACAAACGGTGGAGTCACATACCAAGCAACAATCCCCCGAAACAGTTTCGGAAATGGAGCTTCGAGCAAAGAGATCGAAATCCGCGGGTTTGAGCTCAAGAACACGGGAGAGAGAGCAAAGGAGATTTTTTTCTGGAGGTAAGTGATGATGTGGGATGAAGAGGTAAGTTAGGGGGCCCACATGGGGACCACAACCCACCAGGGCGCGCCTGGGGGTGCTGGCGCACCCAGGTGGGTTGTGCCCACCTGGTGCACCTCCCTCTAATGTTTATTACACCAAAAAATCTCAAATATTCAGAAAACAATCGTGTAAAACTTTCAGGGCATTCCGAGAACTTTTATTTTTGGGTCATTTTTTTATTGCATGGGAAATTCAGAAAACAGACAAAACATGACATTTTATTTTAGTTAACCAATAAAAACAGAGAATAAGAAGTAGGGACATAAAGTAGTGCTTACTCAATTCATCGACTTCATACTATTCAAAAATGATCCATTAATAAGGTTGATCGAGTCTTACTAACAACCACTTTCGATTAGCATGAAACAGAAAACTTTTGTAAATCACAAAGTTACCTCAATGGGGATATGCAATTCCCCAACAATAAGTATTTCATATTTCTTTTTGATAGCAGGTAGAGGTATTTGAAAACTTCCAATAGTGATTGTCAGAGATTTTTCAATAACATTAATACCATTCACTTGGAATTGTTTCTTCGGAAAGTGCGTCTTATGCTCATTGCCATTAATATGAAAAGTGACCTTGCTTTTATTGCAATCAATAACATCCCCCGCAGTGTTCAAGAAGGGTCTACCAAGGATAATCGACATGTTGTCATCCTCAGGCATCTCAAGTATAACAAAGTCGGTCAAAATAGTAATATTAGCAACAACAACGGGCACATCCTCACAGATACCGATAGGTATGGCAGTTCATTTGTTAGCTATTTGCAAAGACATTTCAGTAGGTGTGAGTTTATTCAAGTCAAGTCTTTTATATAAAGAGAAAGGCATAACACTAACACATGCTCCTAAATTACGCAGTTTTCACATAATTTTTTTGATAGAGCAAGGTATAGTTGGTATTCTCGGATCTCCGAATTTTTTAGGTACTCCATCTTTAAAAGTATAATTAGCAAGCATAGTGGTGATTTCAGCTTCCGGTATGTTTTTCTTATTTGTGATGATGTCTTTCATATACTTTGCACAAGGAGGCATTTTCAAGATATCAGTCAAGCGAGTACGCAAAAAGACTGGCCTCAGCATTTCAGCAAAGCGTTCAAATTCTTCTTCATCATTCTTTTTAGTTGACAAAAGTGGAAAAGGAATAGGTTTTTGAACATGCGGTTCTCTTTCTTTATCGTGTTTTCTAGCCACAAAGTCTCTTTTGTCATATCTTTTTTTAGGTTGTGGGTTATCAAGATCAACAGGTGGTTCTATCTCAACATCATTATGTGGTTTTTTATCATTGGTTGGTTTAGAGTCATCATGAACCTCATCATTTCCTTTTTCATTATCATTAGGTGAGTGTTCATTACTAGACTGAGTTTCAGCATCAGAGATAGAAGTTTCATTATCATTGTCAGGAGGTTTCTCTATTTCAGGTTCACTAGCAGCTTGTGAAGTCCTATCATTCTTCCTTTTCTTTTTCTTTTTAGAACAACTAGGTGCACTAGTGTTAGCTCTTTGTTAATCTTGTTCAATTCTTTTAGGGTGTCCCTCAGGATAAAGTGGTTCCTGAGTCGTTTTACCTCCTCTAGTTGCAACTCTAATAGCAAAGTCATGCATATTATTATTCGTTTCATCAAGCAATTCTCTTTGAGATTTAGCAACTTGTTCTAATTAAGTTTTGACCATAGAAGCGTGTTTTCGAACACATCTAACATCATTTGATAGTCTAAATAAACAAGTCACTCAAGCGAGCAATCATATCAGAATTATATTTCAATTGTTTCATAACATTTGCACTGAAGTGATCTTGTTTCCTAATGTAGTTTTCATACTCATAAAGGCATTGACTAGGATGCATATTGTGAGGATTGTCATTATCATTGAACTTCATAAGACAATTTTCCTCTACCACCTTAGGTAGTGGTGGTGTATTAAGCCCATGTATTTCTTCAATAGGAGGTAAATTTTTAACATCCTCAGCTTTAATACCTTTTTCCTTCATAGATTCCTTTGCCTCTTCCATATCTTTAGGACTGAGGTATAATATACCCCTCTTCTTTGGAGTGGGTTTAGGCGGTGGCTCTGGAAGAGTCCAATCATCATAGTTTTTCAATGTGTTATTCAATAATTCCTCAGCTTGTCCAATAGTTCGTTCCCTGAAAACACAACCAACACAACTATCTAGGAAGTCCCTAGAAGTATCGGTTAGTCCATTATAGAAGATATCAAGTATTTCATTTTTCTTAAGAGGATGATCAGGCAAAGAATTAAGTAACTGGCAAAGCCTCCCCCAAGCTTGTGGGAGGCTCTCTTCTTTAGTTTGAGCAAAGTTAAATATTTACAGTAAGGCAGCTTGTTTCTTATGAGCAGGAAAATATTTTTCAGCGAAGTAGTAAATCATATCCTGGGGACTGCGCACACAACCAGGAGCAAGAGTATTGTACCAAGCTTTAGCATCACCCTTTAACGAGAAAGGAAATAATTTGATAATAAAGTAATAGCGAGTTTTCTCGTCATGAGCAAAAAGGGTGGCTATATCATTCAACTTAGTAAGATGTGCGACAACAAACAGAAGGTGAATCTAAAGCATAACTGGATGGCAGTTCCTTACCTCCCCTTGTCCTTGAGGGAAATATCTTAGTCTTAGGATCCTTCAAATTCATCATAGTGATAAATTGATAATAATCCCAAGTGACTCAACAAATATAGCTATGCTCCCCGGCAACGGTGCCAGAAAAAGGTCTTGATAACCCACAAGTATAGGGGATCGCAACAGTTTTTGAGGGTAGAGTATTCAACCCAAATTTATAGATTCGACACAAGGGGCGCCAAGGAATATTTGAAGGTATTAGCAACTGAGTTGTCAATACCACCACACCTGGATATTAATTATCTGCAGCAAAGTGATCAATAGCAAAGTAGTTTGATAGGTTTGATAGTAGTGACAGTAGCAATAGTAACAGTAACAGTGATAGTAGTAGTTTTGTAGCAAGTGTAACAGTGATGATAGCAATAGTAACTTAGCAGAAACAATATGGAAAAGTTCGTAGGCATTGGATCGGTGACTTGTTGGATGATATTCATCATGTGGAAGTTATAACCTAGGGCGACACAGCACTAGCTCCAGTTCATCGAAATAATGTAGCCATGTATTCTGTAAATAATCATACGTGCTTTATTAAAAGAACTTGCATGCCATGTTTTGTCCTACCCTACCGTGGCAGCGGGGTCCATATCAGAAACTAAGGGATATTAAGGCCTTCTTTTAATAGAGAACCGGAACAAAGCATTAACACATAGTGAATACATGAACTCCTCAAACTACGGTAATCACCGGAAGAAGTCCCAGTTATTGTCACTCCGGGGTTGCCGGATCATAACACGTAGTAGGTGACTATAACTTGCAAGATCAGATCTAGAACCTGGATATAATGGTGATAACATAAACGGTTCAGATCTGAAATCATGGCACCCAGGCCCAAAGTGACAGGCATTAAGCATGGCAAAGTCATAGCAACATCAATCTAAGAACATAGTGCATACTAGGGATCAAGCCCTAACAAAACTAACTCGATTACATGATGAATCTCATCCAACTCCTCACCGACCAGCAAGCCTACGAAGGAATTACCCACTCCCGATGGGGATCATCATGGAATTGGTGATGAATAAGGGTTGGTGATGACGAAGAACGAAGATTCCCCTCTCTAGAGTCCCAAACGGACACCAGATCTGCCCTCCCGAGGAAGAATGGGGCTTGGTGGCGGCTCCGTCTCATGGATCACGATAATTCTTTCTCCCTGATTTTTTTTCTCCGAAAATAGGAATTATAGCGTTGGTTTCAGGGTCTGCGAGGCCACCAGGTGGGGACAACCCACCTAGGTGCACCCTGGTGGGTTGTGCCCACCCAGGGGGCCCTCTCCGGTAGGTCTTGACTCCAGAAATTCTTATATATTAGATAAAAAATCCTCAAAAAGTTCCGTTCCATTCCGAGAACTTTTATTTCTGCACAAAAACAACACCATGGTAGTTCTGCTGAAAACAACATCAGTCCGGGGTTAGTTTCATTCAAATCATGCAAATTAGAGTCCAAAACAAGAGGAAAACGTTGGGAAAAGTAGATACGTTGGAGACATATCATAGCCTGCTGGGGAAGACTCGTTTATTTAAACTAAAGAGTCATCCCACCTCTGCATGGACATATACATGCACAGGTTCCTGGCAAGGTTCATCTTTTTCATTAATATGTTGATAATACAAGTACAAACTTTACAGAGAACGAATGTGGACTCGAGAGATTACATTATTTGAACTAGAATTTGGCAAGTGCTGACAGATTAAAGATTGAATAAAGATAAATGCCCCGTGATGCGCTTTCTTGTCCCTCTCCTCCTAGGCATGGTGGTAGAAGGTGAAGGAGGTGAGAGGAGCGCCAGAGCAGAAGCCCAGCTTGACCCCGTCGGGCTCCAGGAGAGGTAGCCTGACGGGGCAGGAGGACGTTGGTGAATGTGTAGATAGAGAGCATGGCGGAGGCGACCCGCCAACCGCCACCACTAGGGCCATCAGGACGTGGCAGGGCTAATGGAGCTGGAGCCCGAGAGGAAGCCTGCCGGGATCCAGCTGGAAGGTTGCTGAAGGAAGCGGGTACGCACTATCCCCATCGTTGCACCCAACTCCTCGGCAAACCACCTTGTCGGGAAGGAGATGCAGGTGCAGATGATGGTGCTGCCGCCTGACGAAGATGGTGCGGGCGACACTCAGCCGGAGTCAGAGTGATCACCCTCCCGCTTGCCATCCTTGTCATCGCCGTCACTGTCCTCCTTGTCGCTTTTGCTCAAGGAGGAGCTTTTGTCATCGGTGGAGCTACCGTGCAGCACCCTAAGCGAGTTCTTGAGCGCCCAAAGATCTTGACGGAAAGCAGGACGCTCTCCATTAACTTAAACTGGAGAACTTGCCCCTCCGCCAAGCTATGGGCTCGATCGAAGGTCTTCCAGCCATGGCAGAGGTACATAACATGAGGAGCAGGGAAGTTGACATCTACCCACATGCGGCCATTCCCACAGCCCCTCATACGCAACCTCAAATCACGCGTATTTTCAGGCTCTATTTCCTGTGCAAATGGAGTAGGGAGATGAAGGTGGCCGCACGGAGCCTTGTACACTCTGATGATGAACTCTCGAGGCTGTTCTCCGATGTCGCCTTCCATCGGAGGAGGATCCACTAGTGGAGGCGCAGCCAGATGACCGCCTCATCATCCTCTTCCTCGAGCACCGCAATGACCATGACCTTGCCCTCTCCCTCCTCTTCTCACAACGGGTTCAGCCACCGCAAAGTCTGGAGGAGGAGGGGTGCGCTGTCGAGCATAAGGAAGGGAAGAAGGGAGTGTGCACTAGTAATTGGGCCACATGTCCACATGAGCACACTTGGCTCCAAATTAGTCTTCAGTAATGATGGACTCATTTTCATCCCGAGGTGAAAAGCAAAGCATCAACAAACAAGTTACTTTTGAATGTACATGCATGAAGGATGAAAACGTGGCATCTAATCTAAGTTCAACCATCAACCACACATTCACAAGTATATATCTTAAAAAGGAGTGCACTGCAAACACATCACTTGTTATTTAAACGTATAAAACATCCCCAAAAGAATAAATTGAGATGAGAAAAAGGAGTTACCATCACTTATTCTTCATCCTCAAGAACATTTTGAACTACTTGTAGAGCGAAGTTGATATCACCTAATCCAAAGATGAAGCAAAAAATCAATTTATGCATAGCACAAAGAAACTGAATACAAATTGATAATTAACAAGATTACCTAACATGTCCGCTCGTGACCAAGCTTGCATACACATAAGAGCTTCAATTATGCTTGGTGTAAGTTGACTGCAATGTACACCAAGTAACCTCCCACTAGTACTAAAGACTGACTCTGATGCCACAGATGTAACAGGGATGTGTAATATATCACGAGCAATCTTGTGCAAATTAGGGTACTTGGCACCTCCAACTTTCCACTAATTAATAATGTCAAAATCTGATGTTCTAAGAATAAGGGGCTCATCCAAGTACATGTCCAATTTAGTGCGAACTTGAGAAGGAGCGACATGTTGTCAAGACAAGTATTGCTGAAACACACCCAAAATTTCATCCACACCACCATTATGAACAGCTGGGGTGTTTCCAACATTATATTGAAAGTGTGTTATATCGACTAGAGGGGGTGAATAGGCGATTTTTATGAAATTCTTCACTGAGGAATTTGTCGGTGAGGAAATTCCATAGCGAAGAACTACTAGCAGCGGAATAAGTACTCAAAAGTAAACATAACAGAATACAAGCATAGTCATCATGATGAAATGAAGACAGGCACAGAGTACAGGAAGCATAATCACAGGATAACACAGGATGAAGACAAACATACTGAAGAAATTGAACTAAGAAAATTGAGAAGGTCTTCAGCCAAAGTCTTCAAACACAGATATGAATAAACACACAACAGAGTTATGAGGAAATGAAAGAGTTTAGGGAATAGAACTAGTAAGCTTGGTGAAGACAATGATTTGGTAGACCAGTTCCAACTGTTGTCTCAATTGTACGTCTTGTTGGAGCGGCTGAGTATTTAAACTCGAGGACACACAGTCCCGGGCACCCAGTCCTGAACATGCAGCTCAGGACACCCAGTCCTCACCGTATTCTCCTTGAACGAAGGTCACACAGACCTCATCCAATCACTCGTGGTATGTCTTCAGGCGACTTCCAAACCTTCACAAACTTGGTCACTCAGCGATCCACAATTCATCTTGGATGCCCTAGACCATGACGCCTAACCGTCTGGAGGAAGCACAGTCTTCAAAGGTAACAAGCGTCGGATCCATGCAGGATCAATTTATTCAGTGATGCTCAATCACTTGGGGTTTGTAGGTGTTTGGGTTTTGGGTTTTTCCTCACTTGATGATTTTCGCTCAAAGGCCTCAGAGGATGGGTTGTTCTCAAATGACAAGTGTTAGTTTCTCTCGGAGCAGCCAACCAGCTAGTGGTTGTAGGGGGCGGCTATTTATAGCCTAGGGAGCAGTCCAACATGATAAGACATAAATGCCCTTCAATGATATGACCGTTAGGTCGATAGATATTTTGGGACAGCTGGCGCATAGCACAGCAACGGTCGGAATTTTGAGTAGCAAAATCCTCAGGGCTATCATGTTCCTCAATGTGTAGGCAATCCGCACTAGCGAATTCCTAACTCCTCAGTCAAGACAAATTCCTTAGAGACTAGAAGAACTTCGTCTCTGTCACTGAAGAAATTCACTGAACTGTATGAGATTTCAAATGGCTTCACTCGATGGGATTGGTAGGTGTAGGATTTTGAGTTGAGCATCACATGGAAATTTTTCTTAGTATTTCCTCGACCCCCTTTAACAGTACGGTGTTTCCTATGACTCAAGAAAGAGAAAAAACAAAACTATGAAAATGAAAGTCTTCAAGCTTCATATTCCTTGCATGAATATCAAGTCTTCACGGACACACTAATTTCTTCACTTTCAAAGTCTTCATGAAAGTCTTCAGAAATATCAAAATCTTCAGTCGAAGATATTTATTTTTAGGGGTCGACTTTTCCTGTAAATATCAAACTCCTCATAGACTTATAGACATGTGTACACTCACAAACGCATTAGTCCCTTAACCTATAAGTCTTCAATACACCAAAATCACTAAGGGGCACTAGATGCACTTACAATCTCCCCCTTTTTGGTGATTGATGACAATATAGGTTAAGTTTTCAACAGGGATAAACATATGAAGTGTAACTACTGATATTGACGAATTTGATTGCAAGATATAGAAGAACTCCCCCTGAAGATGTGCATGGTGAGGAATTTGCTTTTGAAGCAATGCACACTTGAAGAGTTGAATCATGGAGATCTCCCCCTATATCTTGTAATTCATACACGCATTTAACATATAATATGAAGAATTTGAAATCCATGATGAAAATATGGTGCCTGATGAAATTCAGCATGCGTGCAACAATATTAATGAGGAATAAGCATGCAGAATAGTGCATCAAAAGTATCAGAGCATAGTGCATCAAAAGTATTAGAGCACCATCGGGTTTAAGATTACAACTCAATCCAATAAAGTTTCAGAAGAACGAGAGTTGTAACTTAGCAAGAAAAAAAAACGCCCATATAGTAGACCCGCTTGAAGACTAACTCATATTTCTCCCCCTTTGTCATTGAATGGCCAAAAGGATCGAAAATGAGGACTAACGCCCCTGAAGATAATCATGTTGATGAAGGAGCGCTAGCATTGTTGGGGTCGTTTGTTGATGTAGCGCCTGCCGCAGTGTCGTCCAAATGAGCTGGCTACCAGAGAAGGAACCTTGACCTTCTTGAATTTCTTTGGTGGAGGTGCAGACTAGTCAAAATCTTCTTTGAGACCCATGTTCTTCAGATCTTCTTCACCATACAGATGTGACAGGATTGCCCAGGTGCGACCGAAGACTTGATGGAGGTAGTAGTGGTTTTTCTTCACTGCATTGTGTGTGGCAGTCATGTTGTGAAGAAGTGAACCAAACTGACGCTTAACCCATTTGTGATTTCGATCCACCTTCTGGTGAAGACTAAGCAGAAGTTCACGGTCAGTCATCACGCGCGTAGCAGTGGCTTGAGGAGTGGACTTGGGTGCATTGGTAGAGTTATGTGTGGCAGAGTCATCATTGGTGGAATAAGATGCAATGGACGAATGCCTTCATCTATTACAGCTGGTGCCTTGCCCTTTCCATCAACTAAGGAATATGTCTGCTTGAGGACTTCAATTGGGGGCAAGTAGCTGAGGTGATTCTGGAAATCAGCTTTGTAGTTGAGTGATCTGAGAAATCTCATAATCCAAGGTGCATAAGGCTTCAGCTCAAACGGAGACAGTGCAACATTGGCCATAGTCCTCAAGAAGAAATCATGATAATTGACAGGAATGCCATGAACGATGTTGAATACCAGATTCTTCATGATGCGAACAATTTCCTCATCAGATGAGTCGTGGCCTTTGATGGGACTGATTCTCCTCGTAAGAATACGATAGGCAGTTCTGGGCATGTACAGCAATTCCTTCAGGAGGAATTTGGTTCTTGGTGCTTGACCTGGCTTCAAAGGTTTTATGAGCACCTGCATGTAATGATGTGTGAGCTCAGGTTCACTGTAGATGCAGCGAGCTTCTTCAAGGGGAGGACTGTGTGGTAGAGCATAAAGCAATTCAGAGGCTGGTGCAGTGTAGTGAGTATTTTCAGACATCCAGTCCAGCACCCATGAATTCATATCTTCAGCATCTCCGGTGATGTGCAGCGGTGCATAGAATTGAAGAATCAGTTCTTCATTCCAATCGCAGATGTCAGAGCAAAAGTTTAGCAGTCCAGCGTCGTGAAGAACACTGAGGACTGGTGCGAATCACGATAGAGATTCCATATCCACGTGAGGAATATGCTCATGGTAGAAGATCTTCTCCTTGTTGAACAAGAATGAGGAATAGAAATTGTCTTGACTGGCAGTCCAGAAACGCCTCTTCCTAATGCGAGCAGAGTCATATGGGTTGTAATCTTCGAAGAATACGTGTTCATCGAAGAAATCATGAGCCTTGAACTTTTGCTTGCGTGAGAATGGATCCTTTGGCTTCGAGAGAGGAGTGTCAGTGAGTTGCATCACGACCTCAGGAATCTCAATCACTGGTTCTTCAGGCTGAGGAATTTCTGGTTCCTCCTTAGTGGCAGTCTGCATCGTTGGTTGTTCAGCAGCAGCAGTTTCTTCAGCGCTAGTGGCTGGAATTTCCTCATGGACAGATGTAGTGAGATGAGTTTCTTCAGAGCCCATGTGAACAGTTTGTGTGGGGGACTGAGGAATTTGCTGTAGAGGGGTGAACATTGGAGAGTTTGGATGCTGACTTTCCTAGAATTCATCACAGATTACGAGTGTGGAGCAGCCAATGTCCACATCTTCATCTTCCATTTCTTCAACGTTAGCCTCTTCAGCTGTGAACTGAGGCATAGGCGAGGAGATGATAGGTGTTGAAGGGATCGCATCCACTTCAATTTCTTCATCCAACGGTTCAGACCAAGAAGCAGAAGGAGTTTCTTCATCAGATCCGCCGGGGATCACATATTCTTCATCAAAAGGAACAAGGTCCTTCGATGGCCTGGTTGAGATGGGAACAACATCAATCGGATTTGCAAATGAACTTGTCATAGGCTTCATTTTCTTCAGAGCTGAAGAATCTGAAGCAACTGATGCTTTCCTTCTCTTCACTGCAGCACGCTCTGCAGCCTTGGTCTTCTTCACATCTGATGCAGATGGAAGGATTGGAGTTGAAGTTGGTGCAGGAGCAGCTGAGGAATCTGGTTTATTTTCTTCAGGCACAACTGATGCAGTTGCCCTGAGTTCTTCAGTTTCTTCAGGCACCCCACTAGTGGGTGCCCTGGCAATTTCTTCAGCGGCTGGAATGTAGTCATCAGCCCTGGAACTCACATTATCTTCAGCAGCCTGATTGTCATCAGTGGTGCTGGCATTTTCTTCAGTAGGCTGAGCAGATGCTTCAGCCTGAGGAATTTCCTATTGCGTTGGGGCTGCAACATTGAAAGTGAAGTTATCCACAATTTTCACAAAATGAACCTTGGCTCCAAGCCAATCAGCGCGATATGCGTCAAAGTCATCACTCAGTTTCTTAATCTCAGTCTGAATAGTGACAAGTTCTTTAGTTGTCATAGAGAAAACGTTTTTCTTCAGATAGCGCTCTTTCTTGTACTGCGCTTTCTTGATCTGCCTGGCGTTCTCAAATTTCCACTTTTCTTCTTGAATGAAGTGGGCTAGCATGTGACTCTGGCCAGGAGTCAGCTTGAAGTCAGGCAAGGGAGTGTTGGGGTCCTTGTGCCAATGATCAACGTAGTCGAGGATCAGCTTGGGATCCAAAAGCAGTGGCACCTCTGATCCTTTGGCTCTAGCGGCCCTGACTTGCCTGTCTCTGATGATTTCTGCAAGTTCATCATCATCAGCTTCGTCTTCATCAGACGGCACTTGGAAAGCGACTTGCTTCTTTTGAGGACTTGGGAGAGGACCTCGTCCAGCAGTGGCCTTTGTCTTCAGCAGTGAGGGGCCAGCTGAGGAACTTGGTGCAGCTGAGGAACTAGCTGAGACACCTGAGGCAATGGAGATGCCGGCAGTCCTTTGGCACGAGGCGAGATGCACAGGTGTTGAGGATTTAGTCGGAACAGCTGAAGGCTTTGGCGGAGGAGCTGAGGAATTTGGAGGAACAGGAGAAGCATGAGGAATTTTCCGTGAGGGCTTTGAGGATTCTGGCCGTGAGGGCATTGCTGAGGAACTTGGCCTTGAGGGCATTGTTGGTGAAGCACTTGGCTTGCGCGCAGGCTTCTTTTACATAGCCTTCTTTGGCTTGACAGAAAAGGCCTCAGCAGAGGCAGCAGCAGCAGAGTCTTCATTAAATTTCCCCACTGCTTCTTTCGCTTGCTTAGCCAGCTTGCCTTGGTGCTTGGCCCATTCATAAGATAGTCCACACCGCGCTTGAGGCTGCTGGGATCAGCGATTTGGCCAGGTTCCAATGGAGCTCTTGGGCATGGAGGATTAAGTGCGAACTTCTTCATGTACTTAGGAGTGACATATCTGTACTCCCTCCATTCTCTTGCCCATCTCCTCTCTATCTTCTGAATGCGCACTTTGCACTCATTCTTGGTTTCCTCAGTAGGTGTGCAGTACCCAGCATATATGTCATCAGGGATCTCAAACGCTGTATTTACCTCAGGCCTCTTTCCTCCCTTCCGTGGCTTCTTACCGTCAGCCATTTTCTTCAGTTGAGGAATTTGAACAATTGAATTCTCTAAAGAAGTATGCAACTTTTCTTCGAGGAACGCTGAAAATGAGTTAAGTTGATGAGAACCTAGTGATTCAGTAGCTGACATGTGTACCTGTGAACAGAGTATAGTTGCGAGGAATTTGGAGAGGTCATATGCGTTCTCAGAAGGTTTTGAGAAAAAACAAGTTTGAGGAATTTGACCAGATGAGTCTTGAAGAATTTCACTAAGCGTTCTTTGTCTTAGGTTCTAGAGATGTGTAGATTAAAAATCCACACATTTGAGGCATCTTGAAGAAAAACATGGCATAGAGAAACGAGTTAAGAACAGATGACTTGTGAGGTGTTTAGTGTGTGAATCTATGAATAAAAACACCTTTGAAGATTTTGAAGATAATCATTCGAATCAACGAGCATAGTAAAAGTAACTTTTAATTACCCTGGACAAATAACACGACGAACTGGAGTGAGGAGATTTTAAGTTCGTCTGTGCAGATCTTCCACGCCCTAACTTAGTGGAGGAAGACAGCTACGATGACGGCAGAGTGATGATTTCCGCGGTTGGCGCGAGTACGTTGGCGACGAGGTCGAGGCAGTGAAGCTCTTCCTCACCGGCGGCGATGAAGTAGCAGCGGCGCTAGGGTTTGAGAAGCTCGAGCTGGAGAGAGAGGTCAAGCGGAGTAAAAGAAGTGAGGAAGAGAAGGAGGGGTATTTATAGCCACGGTGAAAAACTGTTCGCCCGAAGAAATTGGACGAACGTGCCCCTGACCCTTCTCATTCGCATGACATGTGTCACCCACGTAGTGAGAGGTGGAGATGGTGTTGGATCGTGAGTGAGTGGATAAGTGTATCGTGGGATGCGGAATGGTTTGAGCGGCAAAGCCAAAAATTTCGATAAGATAGGTTTTAAAGTTCCGTTCGCAATTTCTTCAGCTGACAAGGACACTGTGAAGATTTTGAACGAGTTTCAAATAGAACGCACATGAAGAATTTGTGAACAGATTGGGTTGAGGATAGCATAGAAGGGAAGGGTCCGATCACATTCACTTAGTAGAGAACCAACTTGAAGAAATAGCAATAAGTGAATGTTGTAGAGGACATAAACTCATATATATATATATATATATATATATATATATATATATATGTATAGCCAATGAAGAAAAACGACGGAACCAGTGAAGACTATGCAAAGTTGAAGAATATGAATAATTTGAGGAATTTCAACTTTTGGTGGTGGCGTGACCCATCGTATAAGAATGATGATTTCAGACACCACGTACAATTATCGTAGGGTTCTGAGAATCAAATTCTTCATTAATTTCTTCACACTAAGAGTGCTATTCTTCATTGATTGAAGAAAAACGTTTCTTCATGTGTTGCACATCTAAGTCATCAATTTTGCATGAGTGTTAGGATGAGTGTCCTTTTCAAAGAACATTCGAAGATTCTAGGATATTTAGCTCACACCGCAACTTACTAAATCTCTTCTCATCCAAGGGCTTTGTGAAGATATCGGCTAGCTATTCTTCACTCTTCACATGCTCAATAGAAATGTCGCCCTTCAACACATGATCACGAAGAAAATGATGACGTATCTGAATGTGCTTTGCCTTCGAGTGCTGAACTGGGTTGTGAGCAATCTTGATGGCACTCTCATTGTCACATAAGAGAGGCACATTCTTCATGTTGACGCCGTACTCCATGAGAGTTTGCTTCATCCATAGCAATTGGGCACAACAAGAACCAGCGGCAATGTACTCAGCTTCAGCTGTAGATAGTGATATGCAGTTCTGTTTCTTCGAGGACTAACATACAAAAGATCGTCCGAGGAAATGACATGTACCAGATGTTGACTTGCGATACACATGATCACCAGCATAGTCAGAGTCAGAATATCCAATGAGATCAAAAGCCGAGCCCTTGGAGTACCATAATCTAAGTGTTGGTGTGTGAGCTAGATATCAAAGAATATGCTTCACAGCCTTATGGTGTGATTCCTTCGGTGTAGCTTGAAATCGGGCACACATGCAAACACTAAGAATTATATCTGGCCTAGATACACATAAGTACAATAAGGAACTTATCATGGAGCGGTATACCTTATGATCGAAGTCAATACCATTTTCATCAGTGCACAGATGGCCATTTGTGGGCATAGGAATTTTGATGCCTTCGCAATCTTGCATGCCGAATTTCCTCAGTACATCCTTGAGGTATTTCTCCTGAGATATGAATATGCCGTTGCGTTGTTGACGAATTTGAAGACCTAAGAAGAATTTCAACTCACCCATCCTAGACATTTGATATTCTTCACTCATCATATATGCAAATTCATCACTATAACGTTGGTCAGTACAGCCAAAGATAATATCATCAACATATATTTGGCACACAAACAATTCACCATCATAAGATTTAGTGAAAAGAGTAGGCTCGAGTGAACCCGGTTTGAAGCCTTTCTTCATGAAGAGTTCCTTCAAGGTATCATACCAAGCCCGTGGGGCCTGCTTGAGGCCATAGAGGGCCTTGTTGAGTCTGAAGACTTTGTCAGGATTCTTTGGATCTTCAAAACCTGGGGGTTCAGCAACATATACTTCTTCCTCAAGCTTACCATTGACCAATGCACTTTTCACATCCATTTGATATAAAGTGATATCATGATGGTTATCATAAGCAAGTAATATGCGAATAGCCTCAAGTCTAGCAACAGGTGCAAAAGTTTCATAGAAATCAATTCCTTCAACCTGTGTGTAGCCTTGAGCTACAAGCCGTGCCTTATTCCTCACCACAAGGCCATTTTTATCTTGCTTGTTGCAGTAGATCCACTTTGTGCCGATGATATTGTGCTTGCGAGGATCTGGATGTTTGACCAGTTCCCAGACATTGTTGAGCTCGAACTGATGTAATTCTTCTTGCATGGCCTGAATCCTCTCAGGCTCCAAAAATTCTTCATCTACCTTAGTGGGCTCTATAATAGAGACAAAAGCATAGTGCCCACAATAGTTAGACAAATGTGAAGTTTTGAACATGTGAGAGGACCCGGCGCTTTGATGTCATTGATGATCTTTTCAACTTGCACTTCTTTTGCAATGCGAGGATGAGCTGGTTGTCATTGAACAATTTGATCAGCATTTTCTTCAGCACCATTTTCTTCAGCATTTTCTTCAGGTGCATTAGCCCGACGTTCTTCATGTTCTGGAATGAATTCTTTAGCAGATTCTTCAGTAGGAATGACATCCTCAGTAGCCTTGAACTTGATAGTTTCCTAAGGTGCTGGTTCATCTATCACAGTAGGTAGGTGCTCTATTTGCGAGCCATTAGTTTCATCGAACCGCACATCTACAGTGTCAACAACTTTGTGAAGAACATTGTTGAAGAGTCTGTAGGTGTGCGAGTCCTTTCCGTAACCAAGCATAAAACCTTCATGTGCTTTTGGTGCAAATTTTGAGTTGTGATGAGGATCTCTAATCCAACATTTAGCACCGAAGACTTTGAAATAACTTACATTGGGTTTCTTATCAGTAAGGAGTTCATAGGCAGTCTTTTTGAAGAATTTGTGAAGATATACTCTGTTGAAGATGCGGCACGCAGTATCAATTGCCTCAGTCCAGAAACGACGAGGCATTTTGTATTCATCAAGCATAGTGCGAGCCATCTCAACAAGAGTCCCGTTCTTACGCTCCACGACGCCATTCTACTGAGGAGTGTCAGGAGAAGATAACTCATGAGTAATACCAAGTTCATCAAGATAGTCATCGAGACCAGAATTCTTGAACTCAGTGCCATTGTCACTTCTGATGTGCTTGATATTCACACCAAAGTTGGTTGAGGCCCTCGAGGAAAATCGTTTGAAGACTTCCTGCACTTCATGTTTGTAAGTAACAAGGTGTACCCATGTGTAGCGAGAATAATCATCAACAATAACAAAGCCATATTGAGATTCTTCATTTGAAATAGCAGAATAATGATTAAGACCAAAGAGATCCATGTGAAGCAATTCAAACAGGCGAGTGGTGGTCATGATAGTCTTTGCTGGATGCTTGGCCTTGGTCATCTTCCCAGCTTCACAGGCTCCGCATAGGTGATCCTTGAGGAATTTGACATTCTCGATGCCAATGACATGCTTCTTCTTCGCAAGCGTGTGCAAATTCCTCATGCCTGCATGACCAAGTCGTCGATACCAGATCCAGCCTTCTGAAGCTTTTGCAAGTAAGCACACGGCTGGTTGTGGTCCTGTAGAGAAATCAACAATATACAGGTCTCCTCCTCTAAAGCCTTCGAAGACTTTGTCGGCAAAGATGATATGCTTGAGATGCGACGGAGATAATGGAGCATCCATTAATAGATTCTTGTCACCAGTCATCTGGTTTGTACATCCACTATCGAGGACCCACTCAGTGGCTTTGGGTTGATCATCCTGTAGACGAATTAGTGCAGCTTACAAACTCATATACTTCATCAGTGAAGAATATGACATCAATTCATTGGATCAATTTCATCAAGTAAAAGAGCTGATAAAGCAATATGAGGACATGAGAAATGAAAGTTCATTTCTTCATGATTAGCCTGCATCCTATCAGGCATGCTCAGGTCTCCAGCAAATTCTTCAGACGATTACGTGCGTCTGGAGACCTGACCCTGCAGAAGAGATTAGTTCTTTTTCTTCACCACCCAGATCTGAAGGGGTGGCAAAGAGTTCATCATTCTACGAGCTCCATACGAGAAGGATGGCATAGAAGTCAGTCCATTTCGTTTCACATAAGAGGGGTTAGAGTAAGCATAAGAGTATGCAGAGAAATTCTTCGAGGACTTATGGACATAATGATTTGAAGAATGAAAGTGCGTTATATTGACTAGGGGGGGGGTGAATAGGCGATTTTTATGAAATTCTTCACTAAGGAATTTGCCGGTGAGGAAATTCCTTAGCGAAGAACTACTAGCAGCGGAATAAGTACTTAAAAGTAAACATAACAGAATACAAGCATAGTCATCATGATGAAATGAAGACAGGCACAGAGTACAGGAAGCGTAATGACAAGATAACACAGGATGAAGACAAACAGACTGAGGAAATTGAGAAAGTCTTCAGTCAAAGTCTTCAAACACAGATATGAACAAGCACACAACACAGTTATGAGGAAATGAAAGAGTTGAGGAAATAGAACCAGTAAGCTTGATGAAGACAATGATTTGGTAGACCAATTCCAACTGTTGTCTCACTTGTACGTCTGGTTGGAGCGGCTGAGTATTTAAACTCGAGGACACACAGTCCCGGACACCCAGTCAAGGACACTTAGTCCAAGACACCCAGTCCTCACCGTATTCTCCTTGAACTAAGGTCACACAGACCTCGTCCAATCACTCGTGGTAAGTATTCAGGCGACTTCCAAACCTTCACAAACTTGGTCACTCGGTGATTCACAATTCCTCTTGGATTCTCTAGACCATGACGCCTAACCGTCTGGAAGAAGCACAGTCTTCAAAGGTAACAAGCGTCGGATCCACTCAGGATCAATCTCTTCAGTGATGCTCAATCACTTGGGGTTTGTAGGTGTTTGGGTTTTGGGTTTTTGGTTTTTCCTCACTTGATGATTTTCGCTCAAAGTCCTCGGAGGATGGGTTGCTCTCAAATGACAAGTGTCAGTTTCTCTCGGAGCAGCCAACCAGCTAGTGGTTGTAGGGGGCGGCTATTTATAGCCTAGGGAGCAGCCCGACATGATAAGACATAAATGCCCTTCAATGATATGACCGTTAGGTGGATAGATATTTTGGGACAGCTGGGGCATAGCACAGCAACGGTCGGAATTTTGAGTAGTAAAATCCTCAGGGCTATCATGTTCCTCACTGTGTAGGCAATCTGCACTGGTGAATTCCTAACTCCTCAGTCAGGACAAATTCCTTAGAGACCAGAAGAACTTCGTCTCTGTCACTGAAGAAATTGACTGAACTGTATGAGATTTACAATGGCTTCACTCGAAGGGATTGGTAGATGTAGGATTTTGAGTTATGCATCACATGGAAATTTTTCCTTAGTGTTTCCTCGACCCCCTTTAACAGTACGGTGTTTCCTATGACTCAAGAAAGAGAAAAACAAAACTATGAAAACGAAAGTCTTCAAGCTTCATATTCCTCGCATGAATATCAAGTCTTCATGGACACTCCAATTTCTTCACTTTCAAAGTCTTCATGAAAGTCTTCAGAAATACCAAAATCTTCAGTCGAAGATATTCATTTTTAGGGGTCGACTTTTCCTGTAAATATCAAACTCCTCATAGACTTATTGACATGTGTACACTCACAACCGCATTAGTCCCTTAACCTATAAGTCTTTAATACACCAAAATCACTAAGGGGCACTAGATGCACTTACAATCTCCCCCTTTTTGGTGATTGATGACAATATAGGTTAAGTTTTCAACGGGGATAAACATATGAAGTGTAACTACTGATATTGAGGAATTTGATTGCAAGATATAGAAGAACTCCCTCTGAAGATGTGCATAGTGAGGAATTTGCTTTTGAAGCAATGCACACTTGAAGAGTTGAATCATGGAGATCTCCCCCTATATCTTGTAATTCATACACGCATTTAACATATAATGTGAAGAATTTGAAATGCATGATGAAACATGGTGCCTGATGAAATTCAACATATGTGCAATAATATTAATGAGGAATAAGCATGCAGAATAGTGCATCAAAAGTATCAGAGCATAGTGCATCAAAAGTATCAGAGCACCATCGGGTTTAAGATTACAACTCGATCCAATAAAGTTTCAGAAGAACGAGAGTTGTAACTTAGCAAAAAAACACCCATATAGTAGACCCGCTTGAAGACTAACTCATATTTCTCCCCCTGTGTCATCGAATGACCAAAAGGATCGAAAATGAGGACTAACGCCCCTGAAGATAATCATGTTGATGAAGGAGCGCCATCATTGTTGGGGTCGTTTGTTGATGTAGGGCCTGCCGCAGTGTTGTCCAAATCTTCATGTTCATTAGTGTCGCGTGATGAAGAAAATGAGCTGGCCACCAGAGAAGGAACTTATACCTTCTTGAATTTCTTCGGTGGGGGTGCAGACCAGTCAAAATCTTCTTTGAGACCCATGTTCTTCATATCTTCTTCACCATATAGATGTGACAGGATTGCCCAGGTGCGACCGAAGACTTGATGGAGGTAGTAGTGGTTTTCTTCACTACATTGTGTGTGGCAGTCATGTTGTGAAGAAGTGAACCAAACTGACGCTTAACCCATTTGTGATTTCGATCCAATTTCTGGTGAAGACTAAGCAGAAGTTCACGGTCAGTCATCACGCGTGGAGCAGTGGCTTGAGGAGTGGACTTAGGTGCATTGGCAGAGTCATGTGTGGCAGAGTCATCATTGGTGGAATAAGATGCAGCTTTGCGAAACTGACCATCCAATGGACAAATGCCTTCATCTACTATAGCTGGTGCCTTGCCCTTTCCATCAACTGAGGAATATGTCTGCTTGAGGACTTCAATTGGGGGCAAGTAGCTGAGGTGATTCTGGAAATCAGCTTTGTAGTTGAGTGAAGACCTTGTCCTAAGGAATCTCATGATCGAGGGTGCATAGGGCTTCATCTCAAATGGAGACAGTGCAACATTGGCCATAGTCCTCATGAAGAAATCGTGATAATTGACAGAATGCCATGAACGATGTTGAATACCAGATTCTTCGTGATGCCAACAATTTCCTCATCGGATGAGTCGTGGCCTTTGATAGGACTGATTGTCCTCGTAAGAATACGATAGACAGTTCTGGGCACGTATAACAATTCCTTCACGAGGAATTTGGTTCTTGGTGCTTGACCTGGCTTCAAAGGTTTCATCAGCACCTGCATGAAATGATGTGTGAGCTCAGGTTCACTGTAGATGCAGCGAGCTTCTTCAAGGGGAGGACTGAGTGGTAGAGCACGAAGCAATTCAGAGGATGGTGCAGTGTAGTGAGTGTTTTCAGTCATCCAGTCCAGCACCCATGAATTCACATCTTCAGCATCTCCGGTGATGTGCAGTGTTGCTTAGAATTGAAGAATCAGTTCTTCATTCCAATCGCAGATGTCAGAGCAAAAGTTGAGCAGTCTTGCGTCGTGAAGAACACTCAGGACTGGTGCGAAGCACGGCAAAGATTCCATATCCACATGAGGAATATGCTCATGGTTGAAAATCTTCTCCTTGTTGAACATCACTGAGGAATAGAAATTGGCTTGACTGGCAGTTTAGAAACGCCTCTTCCTAATGCGAGCAGAGTCATATGGGTTCTAGTCTGCGAAGAATACGTGCTCGCCAAAGAAATCATCAGCCTTGAACTTTTGCTTGCGTGAGAATGGATCCTTTGGCTTCAGCAGAGGAGTGTCAGTGAGTTGCATCACGACCTCAGGAATCTCAATCGCAGGTTCTTCAGGCTGAGGAATTTCTGGTTCCTCCTCAATGGCAGTCTGCATCGTTGGTTGTTCAGCAGCAGCAGTTTCTTCAGTGCTAGTGGCTGGAATTTCCTCATGGACCGATGCAGTGGGATGAGTTTCTTCAGAGCCCATGTGAACAGTTTGTGTGGGGGACTGAGGAATTTGCTGTAGAGGGGTGAACATTGGAGAGTTTGGATGCTGACTTTCCCAGAATTCATCACTGATTACGGGTGTGGAGCAGCCAATGTCCACATCTTCATCTTCCATTTCTTCAACGCCAGCCTCTTCAGCTGTGAACTGGGGCATAGGCGAGGAGATGATAGGTGTTGAAGGGATCACATCCACATCAATTTCTTCATCCAATTGTTCAGACGAAGCAGCAGAAGGAGTTTCTTCATCAGATCCGCTAGGGATCACATATTCTTTATCAAAAGGAACAAGGTCCTTTGATGGCCTGGTTGAGATGGGAACAACATCAATCGGATTTGCAAATGAGCTTGTCATAGGCTTCATTTTCTTCAGAGCTGAAGAATCTGAAGGAGCTGATGCTTTCCTTTTCTTCACTGCAGCACGCTCTGCAGCTTTGGTCTTCTTCACATCTGATGCAGATGGAAGGATTGGAGTTGAAGTTGGTGCAGGAGCAGCTGAGGAATCTGGTTGATGTTCTTTAGGCACAACTGATGTAGTTGCCCTGAGTTCTTCAGTTTCTTCAGGCACACCACTAGTGGGTGCTCTGGCAATTTCTTCAGCGGCTGGAATGCAGTCATCAGCCCTGGAACTCACATTATCTTCAGCAGCCTGATTGTCATCAGCGGTACTGGCATTTTCTTCAATAGGCTGAGCATATGCTTCAGCCTGAGGAATTTCCTGTTGCGTTGGGGCTGCAACATTGGAAGCGAAGTTATCTGCAAGTTTCACAAAATGAACCTTGGCTCCAAGCCAATCAGCGCGATATCCGTCAAAGTCATCACTGAGTTTCTTAATCTCAGTCTGAATAGTGACAAGTTCTTCAGTTTTCATCGAGACAACATTTTTCTTCAGATAGGGCTCTTTTTTGTATTGCGCTTTCTTGATCTGCCTGGCCTTCTCAAATTTCCACTTCTCTTCTTAAATGAAGTGGGTCAGCATGTGACTCTGTCCAGGAGTCAGCTTGAAGTCAGGCAAGGGAGTGTTGGGGTCCTTGTGCCCATCAACAATGTAGTCGAGGATCAGCTTGGGATCCAAAAGCAGTGGCACCTTTGAGCCTTTGGCTCTAGCGGCCCTGACTTGCCTGTCTCTGATGATTCTGCAAGTTCATCATCATCAGCTTCATCTTCATCAAACGGCACTTGGAAAGTGACTTGTTTCTTTTGAGGACTTGGGCGAGGACCTCGTCCAGCAGTGGCCTTTGTCTTCAGCAGTGAGGGGCCAGCTGAGGAACTTGGTGCAGCTGAGGAACTAGATGAGACACCTGAGACAATGGAGATGCCGGCAGTCCTTTGCCACGAATCGAGATGCATAGGTGCTGAGGATTTGGTCGGAACAGCTGAAGGCTTTGGCGGAGGAGCTGAGGACTTTGGAGGAACAGGAGAAGCATGAGGAATTTGTCGTGAGGGCATTGCATAGGAACTTGGCCTTGAGGGCATTGTTGGTGAAGCACTTGGCTTGCGTGCAGGCTTCTTTGACATAGCCTTCTTTGGCCTGACAGCAAAGGCCTCAGCAGAGGCAGGAGCAGCAGCAGAGTCTTCATTGAATTTCCTCACTACTTCTTTGGCTTGCGTAGCCAACTTGCCTTGGCGCTTGGCCCATTCATCAGGAGAGTCTTCACCGCGCTTGAGGCTGGTGGGATCAGCGATTTGGCCAGGTGTCAATGGTGCTCTTGGTCATGGAGGATTGAGTGCGAATTTCTTCATGTACTTAGGAGTGACATATCTATACTTCCTCCATTCTCTCGCCCATCTCCTCTCTATATTCTGAATGCGCAGTTTGCACTCATTCTTGATTCCTCAGTAGGTGTGCAGTACCCAGCATATATGTCATCAGGGATTTCAAACGCTGTATTTACCTCAGACCTCTTTCCTCCCTTCTGTGGCTTCTTACCATTAACCATTTTCTTCAGTTGAGGAATTTGAACAATTGAATTCTCTGAAGAAGTATGCAACTTTTCTTCGAGGAACGCTGCAAATGAGTTAAGTTGATGAGAACCTAGTGATTGAGCAGCTGACATGTGTACCTGTGAATAGAGTATAGTTGCGACGAATTTGGAGAGGTCATATGTGTTCTCAGAAGGTTTTTCAAAATGAACAAGTTTGAGGAATTTGACCAGATGAGTCTTGAAGATTTTCACTAAGCGTTCTTTGTCTTAGGTTCGAGAGTTGTATAGATCGAAGATCCACACAATTGAGGAATCTTGAAGAAAAATGATGCTTAGAGGAACGAATCAAGAACGGATGACTTGTGAGGTGTTCAGTGTGTGAGGATATGAAGAAAAAGACTTTTGAAGATTTTGTCGATAATCATTCTAATCAACGAGGGCAGTAAAAGTAACTTTTAATTACCCTGGATGAAGAACATGATGAACTAGAGTGAGGAGATGTGAAGTTCGTCTGTGCAAATCTTCCACGCCCTAACTTGGCGGAGGAAGACAGCTATGGCGGGGGCGTAGTGAATATGTCCGCGGTCGGCACGAGTACGTCGGCGATGAGGTCGAGGCAGTGAAGCTCTTCCTCACCGGCGGCGATGAAGTAGCAGCGGTGCTAGGGTTTGAGAAGCTCGAGCTGGAGAGAGAGGTCGAGCGGAGTAAAAGAAGTGAGGAAGTGAAGGAGGGGTATTTATAGCCACGGTGAAAAAACTGCTCGCCCGAAGAAATTGGACGAACGTGCCCCTGACCCTTCTCATTCGCATGACATGTGTCACCCACGCAGTGAGAGGTGGAGATCGTGTTAGATCGTGGGTGAGTGGATAAGTGTATCGTGGGATGCGAAACGATTTGAGCGGCAAAACCGAAAATTTCGATAAGATAGGTTTCAAAGTTCCGATCGCAATTTCTTCAGCTGACAAGGACACAGTGAAGATTTTGAACGAGTTTCAAATAGAACGCACATGAAGAATTTGTGAACAGATTGGGTTGAGTATAGCATAGAGGGGAAGGGTCCGATCACATTCACTTAGCAGAAAACCAACTTGAAGAAATAGAAATAAGTGAATGCTGTAGAGGACATAAACT